>NC_081410.1:478987941-479162941 GCF_030272615.1 Cryptomeria japonica | reverse complement strand
TGCTCATAAAATCAATGGTAAATATTTTGTTTGCAATAAATTTGGTCATATGGCTAGTTAGTGTAGAAATAGTATGAACAGTAATGGTCCCTCTTTTACCAGTCAATGTTTCAAATGCAATAAGTATGGTCGTAAGGAAAATGCATGCAGAAGTGTGATGAGTAACTTTCAGAATAGGAGAAATGTTAGATGCTATATATGTGGTAGGTTTGGACACATTGCTAATTAGTGCAGATCAAGGGGAAACCATATGAACTTCATACATATGCAAATAAATGTTGTTTTCTATGCTTGCAACAAATCCAGTCACATTGCTAAGTATTGCAAAAGTGGAAATGTGAATAGGAGAGGTCCGAAAGACAAGAGAAAGAATGTAAATCCAGATGATAAAGATAAAATAAAATTTGAAGATCAGAGAGCAGATGAAGAAGACTAGGGTAAAGAAAAGTGACGATAATGCAGTGAATGGGTCTGCACCTGATTCCCATGCTGGAACCTTATTCGGTAACTAAGTTGAGGCATTTGGCCTTAGGGGGAGGTTTTCATGAAAATATTTCAAACCCCCTATTGGAGATCTGTACCTAGTTTCGACAAGTTGCAAAAATGTGTGTGATGTTCACAGATGAATTTATGGAAGTTTCTGATCAAACTTGATGATCCGCAAATGATCCTTTGGGAGAATATGTGAATACAAGGTATTAAGAAGAATTAAGGTTAAGAGCATTTATTATACCTAAAATTTAGGTATGTGGAGAATTAAAAGCAAATCAACCTTTCATTTCCCATGTAATGCCCGCCAAAATACCCTAGAGAAACTAAGCAACTAACACACTAATGGAGATATTTTTTTTTAAATATCAACTAATGCAACACATAACATCATCTTATAATTATAATAATTAATTAATTAACCATTATGAACATGCATCAGAGCACAATGATTAAATTACGCAAGCGGAAATAAACTTAACATCTTTAACTTCTCCCTAGGGTACTTCAACGTCATTACTTATTTAACTACCATAATGACACCCTACTCTTGATAATCTCATCTAATAATAATCAACCTTTAATATAATGTATCACATTAATTTACTAACTATAATATATGAAAACTACTAGATTAATTACCAAATATGCAAGCTAATCTACCATTCACTAGTATGATACATTTACTCTTTCAATGCATAACTAATCCCCTTTCTTAAGTTCATTTTATGATCCAAATCCAAATATTTTTTAATCCATCATTTCCTATCTAAATGCTCTTTATCCATTTCCATTATAATACACTACTAATGCATGACATTTTCAATCCTTTCTTAACTACTTAACCATGCTATACATGCATCTAAATTCTAGCATGATCATTTCCTTCATCTTGAATCCTAATGCATTAATGCAAGCATCTTAATTCTTTCCTTTATCCTTATATCCTATGCACACTTCCTAACTTCCAATACATTCACATGAACAACATCTTATCTACATGATATCATTTATCAACCACAATTCCTACATCTTATTCATTCCATTTTCTTAAGGTCTTTTCACATATAAGTATACTTCTAGATAATAACCATAGATTCTAGACTAGTACAATATTAACATGAAACCATTTTATTACAAATATAATTCCATTACAATGTCTAAGCATATGGAGGTCATATACATTCATTATACAATAAAATTACCATAAATCTCATGGTCACAATAATACAAATCATGTCATAATCCTAAGGTACCAACTACAATACAATTGTAATCATATGAATAATACATCATTAACATGGCTCTTCCTAATACATATACATTCTTTACATGATAATACATTGCATAAATCCAAGGTATCCTTTACATAAATATGATACAAGAAACATCCATAACTGCTGAAGAATCCACATCCACGCATGAAGAATCCATAAGAATATCCCAATGGTTGAAAAACACCAACCATCTGGCCATGTGGACCCAAAGGAACCACCCCCCTATGCTAGGAGATGACACAAGGTCCTAACACACACTCTACACCTAAGTTGCAACCTATAACCAAAGAGACTAACGACACACATGAACTCTCATGCAAGAACGAATCACAACACAACAAGAATAAACTCCCAGAGGCGATCAACTCAACAAGGTATAAATGCAACCAATAAGGCATAACCATAAATCATCAAAGGAACACATGTAGGAGTGGAGTGTCATTGACTTGCCATCGCAATGGTTGTCGTGCCCAAACTCTTGGGCAAAAATGGAACAATTTTTTTTTTTTGAACATCATAAACTCATAGAATAATCTACATTTATAAAGAAATCAATTAAGTTTTGTCTTAACTAAGATGTAAATAGAATTGTTTACTAAGTTTGGAATAATTAGCTCAATCATTAAGGCGACAATAGTTAATGAAGACTAATTATTCCCTAAGAGGTCATCGCAATTTAATTAGTTAATTTAATCAACCTAATTAATTTGCCGCTAATCATAGTCAAGAGATATTTAAATATCTCGATTGTATTAAGATTATTCCAAGCTAATTAAATAATGATTATGCTATCTTAAAATTAATCAATTAATTGGGCGCATACCAATTTCTCTTTTTAAATATAATCAATATGGTTAACAAATTCAATAATGATATTTGCCGAATAATTATAATTAATATTATAGCCAATTTTAATTTCCCATAAACCTTCAAATTTTGACTATTAAATAATTTGGCTGATATTGACCTCATAGGCTAAAATTCGCATAGAATAATTAATAATCTTCATTTATAAATTTCCCCCAAATTAAATTTAACTTAACATCCATATTTAATGAAATATAAAAATAACTATATAGTAACCCTAGTTAATTAAATTAAATCGATTATGCGATTATGTAACTATATAACATTAATCTCCATTTTAATTTATACCCTAAAAAAAACTATATTAAAATTGATTTTCTCCCAAATCAATTAAGGAGTTATAAATTGGTTTCACATATAGCTAAAGTTAAATGGGGGGAATTCTTTTTCAATTTTTAAAAAGAATTTCCCCCTCTTCTTATTTTTAATTATATTTACTTTCAAACCCTAATTAGGGTTGAGTAATATCTCTCTTTTATTTTAAATATCAACCCTAATATTTTATAATTTTTAAATGCTAACCCTAACTCGACTGTGGGCTAGGGTTGCACATCTAATATCTCTTTTCTTTTATTTGAATGCAAACCCTAACCCAAAATTGGGTTAGGGTTGCATATTTTATTTAACTTAATTTTATTCTTATCTCATTTGCTTTTACCCTAACCCGAAATTGGGTTAGGGTTTATTATTTATTTTTTTGTGTGTTTTGACAGGGTTAAGGCGGCGGCCATGGAGGCATGGCAGAAGGACGGATTTCTTGCAGGGGCGACGGTTTTGTTTTTCACGTGGAGGCCATGCAAGACAAAGGGGGCCGCAGGAGGGTGGCACCACCCGCAGAGGCGTTCTGGGTGCCACTATGGGTCGCGACGCGCAGTGACGCCGTGGTGTCCCTGCGGGATGCGACCCACAGTGGCGGCCCGAAACGGTGCCTTGGCACCTCTGTGGGTTGTGGCCTACAGAGAGCCTGCGCCGCCCAGGGAGCCTGTGGGAGCCCTTGGCTCAGGGGTAACCCCCGGGTAGGGTTTCGGTGGTAACAATTTTTTTTTTGTTATTTAAAAAAAAATATATAAATAAAATGTGTGTGTATATATATATATATATATCTCCAGGGTTAGATTTTTATCTTTGTTTTCCTTTAAACATATAAGACATAAATAGGATATAGGCAACATAAAGGATATATATTCTTTTTATATATATATACTTTTTAAACATGCAAGAATTTTATAAATGTACAAACAACATTTAAATAGATATAGATTTATTTTCAAAAATAAACTTAGCATCGTGAAGAGGTTTTATTCTTATTGTCTAAGGCTAAATATGTATATTCATTTTCTTTTCTAAAATGCCTTAAAGTAGATAATACTAGAGCTAAATAAATGTATTTCTTGCTCTTTAAATGCTATGAAGTAACTTTAGAGTTAGATTATTTTTCCTAGATTAATTTTCTGCAATGTTTAAACAGGAAACAAAAATGACAGTTTTAAATAATTTACAACAACATTTAAATAATACAGAAAAACACTTGGAACATTATCATTTTGCACAATGCAAAACTATGATACTTCAAAATGTCTATTTAACCCTATTTGCATTTGGAAAATAACTAGAACTAAATAATTATTTTTATTTTACTAGCATTTCTGCTTTTCTCATTATACTTTCTGCATTTTTTTTTAAAGAAACATGACAGAGATAGATAAATGACAACAACATAGTATAGACTAGAAAACACTTAGAAATATTTAAAAAAAGAATGCAGAACTAATTTTCCTCTAGTGTCCATTTAATCATCTTATTTTTATTTTGCAATATCAACTTAAAAGGATGCGATTCTTACAAGAATAATCTGAATACAGTTTGTCAACTTTTACAATGGGTGAAATACTCAATTGGTCTCTCATTCCTAATAATGAGGACTTAAATAAAATAAATACATTTCTTTATACAAAATAAATACAACCTAAAACTCCTCTTTTACATTTCTGCATCTGAAATACAATATTACATCTCCTATTCTTTTTCTGCAACTAAAATAAAATCAGCAACTCCTACCTTTCCTTTTTCTTCTTTCCAAGCAACCTGCATACAAAATCTTAAGGCTGTGACCATGGAGAGCTCACCTCCCAGCCTAGGCTTACTAGAAGCCACCCCCGAGCTTGGAGAACCAAGTCTTAGATGGGTTACACTGAAGTAAACACAAACAAGCAAGGGAAAAACTCAAGCAAACACATTCCTATCCCAAGGTTGAATTTTATCACATAATGTGATATTTACATGGGTGGAAGTGGACCAAGTACCTTGACGAGAACTGCAAGATAGTAGATCACGACCAACTCATGGCAATCAAGAACACAACAAAAATCCATCTTAACCCAACATCCTTATGACCCGCAAGGCATACATGCCATACTTTCTCCCCTTATGATCCTCAAATGCATAAACAAAACTATGCAGCAAGGGTCACATAAACAAACCCTTGAGATCACTCTCATAATGAGAGCCTCTCACTCTAAGGCTGCCAAACTCCTTCCACCCCCAAGACCATTCTACCCTCCCAAGGGTAAGAAGGCCTTGGATACTCCCAAAACACAAGAAAATGCATACAAAAAGAAATAAGAAAAAGATCACATAATATTTTCACAAAGGAAATACAAGGAAAGCAACAATTACATTCAAACAATCCTACAAACAAATTTCCAACATACAAGTAAGAAAATGCGCCAACCTTGAATCTACCAAGGGTTTTCTAGGGATAGCTTGGAGAAGAGCAGCCCAATTCCACAATTCTTTTTTGCAACACTTAGCCAAAATTCTATTCTAAAACTAGTTTTCAAAATTGCAAGATCTCATCTCCAAAGATGGAGAGTGGGTGATTAACTCACGAAGTCTCAATCTCTTGCCTAAGAAGGCTTCTCCCACTCTTTCCAACCTCTTGGATAGAGTGAGAGGCTCCCATTGGTTGGTCTCCCCTAGGTCTTACACACTGCCTAACCAAGGCACCTCAAGAAGAGGAATGTAATGGGGAAGAGGAATGACACATACCAAGAAGGTTATCTACCCAAGAATGGCACTCCTAAAGATGAAATTCGGCCATCTAGGAAAACCCACTTTTTTGGGAGGTTAAACAAGTCCTAGGGGGAGGACGAATGGCCAAATTTGGCCTTCACCCATAGGTACCCCATGAGGCCCAATAAAAATGCTCCAAAACTGACTCTAGGAGTTGGTTTAACCCTTTGAAAGTCCACCTAAAGTTTACCTACGGGTCAACTCTGAGTTGACCCTCCTAATGGCTCACTATCCTAGATTTCTTAGAACCTTCAAGGATAATTTAGAAATATATCAATTAAACAAAAATAAATCTCTCAAAAAAGGTGACATGACAATGCCAACACAACATACAACATATGTGTCAAATGACACTACAAAAGAATTCCACATCACTAATACAAACATGACAATTGTCTCTTATAGGATTTACACAAATAAATAATTACAATTTAACACACATGCAGTCATTTACGCTTACGAATAAAATACGATACATACGGGGTGTTGTCTCTCCAAATAGACAACCCCTGGTTTTACGAACGTACATAGGCCTAGGCTTGATTCTCCATAATGTTTCCATGGTCACATGGATAATTTTCCCGCGCATCTCAATTACACATTAGTACTTCCCAATAGCCTCATATAATATTAAAGACATAAATATGAATACAAATCAATCACTCTGCATACAATTGACATCATATAAATCAATTTACCATATAACTAAGCAAATGCACATAAGCAATTATCATATTCCTCATAAATTTAATCCATTAATAAGATATGCATCATATTTCTAGCATCATAATAAACTCTTACAAATCAAATAATGACATACACCATCTCAATGTTATCCTATTCTAGAATCATATAAAATTCTATATTCACAATGCATAGAAATGAAGTATCAATATATCAATGTTGTCCAATTCTTGGGATCATATAAAGTTTTATATTCATAATGCATAAAAATAAAGCATCCATAATAGTTCCAACATGAAAATCACTGAAATGCTAGGATGGGTTAGGGTAGGGCCTCACAATGGCCTTCCCATGCCTATCCAAAAACATCCTCCCTAGGATCAAGTCATGGGGCTCACAACTATTCATTATCTTGATTAGTGAACTGTTTACCCATGCCATTAATTTATATTATGTTATCACTTGTTTACATCATGTTAAACTTCCAATGTGCCCTGATGGTCTAGACTTAATGCATCCTTACAAGAAACCTCATGCAAGACTCTCTCTCATGACCCCAATCATCACAAGAAATCCCACTCCCCCTAACATGGCCCAAACAACAAATCACAAGAGGCTCTAATCCAACATGAAATCTGAAAAACATATCATTCATATGCAGCTCCAAATACAACCATACATAATCCTTACAAAATACACATGGCTATAGCAACGACAAATATAACCAAATGAGCCTCTTGGCCAACAAATACAAGGCCATAACAAAGCCATCAAATCTACCAGCAATAGGAAAATATTATCACAACAAGGCCAATCCACTTGCTGGACCAAAACAACAATATAACCAACTCATCAACCATGGCTTATCGACATGGAGAGAGTGCAAATACATCCATAATAACATAGGAAGAAATATAAGCATAGAAACCATATGAAAGCATCAAATCTGATCAAGGACAAATCTGGAAAATATCAACAAACCTCAATCAAGCCTCTGGTACAAAAATCAAATCAAAAAAAGCAAGACAAAAAGTAAAAAACTGACCAAAACATCAAATCAGGGTAGAACAACGCTTTTGTGAAGCAGAGCAGCGCATTTATCATGTTTTGCAGCGCATACACAATATCATACATCGCCTTTACTAATTTATGATGTGCATTCACCTGAACTTATAACACATTTATCCAGAAACAACACATACACCAAAATAGATAGCACAAATAACATGTAGTGTAGTGCATATACTACTTCAAACAATGCATATATAAGAAGATTTAGCGCATTCACACTTTTAGCGCAAATAGCCAAATACAAACATGAAACCATGAAATTTGCGACTAAGTTTAAAAATCAGAAACTAAACCAAATGACATGAATAAGGGCTCAATAGAGACGCCCAGACAAGACCAATTTACCAACATAAACATTATGTGAAAATAAAAATCACAATGGAAGATATCATAAAACATACATTCAGGAGACCAACACGGAAGCAACTCTGGATTTCATAGAAAGCTTGATACAAACGAAAATAACAAATGCCAGCTCCTTTAAACTTCAAAAGAACTCCTGAACACAATCTCAACCAAAAAAATGACTCATCTTGTAGGGACTTACAAGGGAAAGAATAAACACAGAGCCATGAACGACAATACATAAAACCATGACAATGCTTTCAATTGGAAACAATATCAGTCCATATAATATAAGGTTCATCCCCAAGTATTTATTCTCCCCACTATATTAAACTATAAAATATAAAATTTAATCAACCCATCTCTTGGAAGGCAATATGCACACACAAAGCAGCCAAATGCAGAAAGCCAAAAACAATAGAAAGGGAATTTGAAGCTCCAACTTGCAACCCGTGTTATGGAATGAAGCTGAAGAAGAGCTCCCAATCCAATCCAAAAGCCAACCAAAAAAATCCAGCAATCCAAACGCAAAGCCAAATCCAAGAGCCAAGAAAAACTTGCAGAGAAAATTTTTCAGAAGAAGCAACCCCCAAAATATCTCGGCAAACAAAATAAAAAGCCATTCAAAAATGCTAAAACCCTAGCCTCCACGAGAACCAATCAAAATATTTGATTTTAGAGTTTATTTTACCAACCCACCTTATATTATATTTTTACCTCCCATTTCAAATTCAACCAATGAGGGTAAAGGGTAGGTAGAGTAAATATAAAATGTATTTATACAACCAAGTGGGAATGCATTATTATTATTTTATTCTTATGTGTTTATACGCTCCACTTAAATAAAAGTCAAGCTATATAAATAAAACATAAGCCATAAATAAATAATTCAAATAATCAAATGGGGAATTAATAATAAATAAACCAAAGGCTCATAAATAAATTAAAGAACAAAATAAAATATTAAATACCAAATAAGTATTAAACCATAGGAAATTAAATAAATAAATAATTTAAGATAAATCTCAATAAATATTAAACAACCACAAAATATATAAACATTAATTATCAAATTATTGAATACTCAAAGCTAATAATTCAATCAATTAAATTTATTAAATCAAACATTATTAACTATAGAATCACGTATCAAAGACCAACTAATTGTTCTAAACACAATTAACCACATAATTAAATAAATCCACGACTACTAACATACTCACAACACCAAGAAGACCAAGCTTACTAACTGACATGGAAAATTATGCCAAGACGCTGACGACTCACAGTGAACAACATAGACCTAGAGTATGTGCAGGGAACTTATTTCATCTTTGGACCACATAAACCATTAGGATTAAAGAGACTCTTAGACCTATGAAGCCGGCTGGAGTTGATGTCTGGTACTTGCAAATCCTGCAATCACAAAGCAACAATACAACATATGCATATACATCATAACATGCAAGTGATAGGGAATCGTGACAACGCATCCCACTTGCAATGAGTGATGTGACATCATCCCTCTCATGAAGACATTCATACAATAATCAAACACATCACAAAATTAACTCATCATATGTAATCATGAAATAGGGTTAGTGTAATCATAATAACATCAAATCCGTGATCAATATAAATCATCAATAATCCATCAGCATAGTAATACATATAGAATCCATCAAGCATATATATCCATCAAATCACATGATCAACAATGATAATGTCATCATCCATCTGAATCATCAAAATAACATATGTCCAAATAATGTCTAGCATCATAATGAGTAACTGAAACACATGAACAATCATCATCCAAATCATCATCATAAATAGTCTAGATAAGTCTATCAAGCATGGAATAAAATTCAACTCTAGTCAAAACAAGTCAAGTCAAGGGTGGACACTACATCTCACTTTGCATTCGAAGCAAGAGAGCAGAAGAGCACAGTGAAGGATAATTAGCAAAGATTACAAGCGATATCCATATTTGGTGTGAGATCTTGCATCTGGTTGAAAAGATATTTAACAGTGAAACCCCTTTTTAGTTGAAGTTTGAAATTTTAATTCGATAAGATGGATGCATCTAGTACTGCAATTCCTTTGGTTGTTGAAATTGTTGAGTGTGCGCGTCTGAGCTTCAAGAATCACCCATTCATCTCTATGGAAGATGATCCTAAGAGTGTGTTTTCATTGGTGCACTACAAAGTACTACATATTGAAGACATTAGGGTATATACGTACTGCCCCATTGAGGAACTGGGTAGCTCGCAAATGCTGAATTTGTACAATAATCAGTTAGCAGACAAGAGTTCGGTATTGAAACCAAAATTTCAAGAATTGGAGAACAAGGGTTTTGCACATCTCGTTAGGTTTTTGATGCTCTATGAATAGGAATGGATCTAGTTCATCTTGAGCCGAGTTCATGTGAATTTATATGGTTGGATAAGCCCCACAAAATCACCAAGACAATCATTCAAGTTGTAATAGGATTATGTGCAGCTGGAGAACTGTCATCCCTAAAGGTTGTGAAGAATGAGATTGTGACCAATGTGACGGGATCAAAATTTGACAAATGGGCAATGAAAATTAAGGATATCCTGGAGCACGATATTAGGTTCGCATCAATGGTCATTTGGTAGAAAATCTATTATTATAGCAGAGAAAATTCTATTTCTGGTACTGCCATTTATGTCACATATGAGATGATGAGAGAGAATAAGAAATGTGATCTTTGTGAATTGTTCTAGAGTGAGCTTATCAATAATATTAAGAAGATCAAAGAAAACAAGAAACATCCTTTCAAGTTTGGCACATTTCTTCTATGTCTATTTTTCTACTTTATGCAAGAGGTTTTGGGTGTTGGGCAAGTACATTGGGCATTTGATAGACTTCTAGGAGTTCAGATCCGGGAATTTCTATACAATTCTGGTGACTCCAAGGTAAAAAAAAAAATCTATGGGGTTATTTCAAGAACATCCTAAAGGAAATGTACGAAAGGGAAAGAATCCCTAAAACTATTGTAGAGAAATATTAGGACACCATCTCCTTTATGGTAGATACAAACTAGTGTTTGATGGAAGTTGTAGAGACCCATACGCTATGGATTATATGAGGTTGATGAATTTTTTTTTGAATTGTTTGCACAAAATTTGTTGATAAAACTAGTAGATCCCAATGAAGAAAGGTTCAAAACATATAAAGAGAAAAGCCTAAAATTGCATCAGCAATTCAAGAAGCTTGTAATCCAGAAGAAGGTTTGAAAAGAAGTTGAGGCTCTTGTAGAGGGCATGGGGATATCTAAGGAAGTTGTTCAGAAAGCTACAGAGGAAAATATTCTCTCTGAGGAACATACTGTGAAGAAGGAATCAAAACTAGAAGTGGCCAAGCCTAAGCCAAAGCAATCCAGAAGCACAACTCCCTCCTCTGGTCCTACAAAGCCAACAAGAAAGCCTAAATATTCAATCAAGCCATTCAGTGGTGAAAAGAAGAGGAATACAGTCAGATTTGTGATTATGGATGATGAAGAGACTAAATCTGATGAGGTGGTGAAGGAGGTGAAGGCCAAAGCTCATAGAGCCACTAAAGTTGCAAAAGAACAACCATCCGGTGGAAGCAAATCTGGTAAGAAATCTAAGGCATTTGAGTTTGATGAAGCATTGAAACAAGGAAAATTCACTATTTTACCTCCTATAACATTAGAACAGATTGTGAATGAAGTAGTTAAGAACGGTAACCTAAAGTCACTATTTGAGTGGTATGACAATTTTGATGAATCTGACAAGAGAACACTAGAAGAGGCTGTTGTAGAATATCTAAATGTATATAGTAAATCTCTAACTAAATTAATGACATCTATACCCAAGAGCTTGTATGATATTTTGGATGCTAGAAGGTAGACAAATAAAGAAGAGAGATTGAAGGAGTATGTATTAGTCAGCTTATGTTTAGTTATTTCTATAGAGGAGATAGATAGATTGCTTAAACTAGCAAAGAACGAATTCAGGAGTAAAATCATGTTACGGAAGATAGATGAGGTTGCAAAGGAGACTGAAAATTTTTTGAGAAAAAAATTGTTAGATAATTAGTATGAGGTAAATGAGGCTAAAGGGAAAGAAGAACCTCATCCGGGAGAACATGACATGACATTACAGGTCAAATCGGAAACGAGTAGACAATGGAGGATACTTTTGTTCCTGAAGTCTAGGCTGATGAACAAGTCGAGGTCAGTGTGTAAGAAGAAGTTATAAAAGAGGATACAGGGAAAGCAGAGGAAGGAAAGGACAAGGTTGAGAATTCTTAAGTTGTAGCAGTCAATCCTTCGATTCCTAAGAATACTGAAAAGGAGAGAGATGAAACCTAAGGTGGAGGTTAAGATTGAGGCAAAAGACACTACTAAGACAATGAAAGGAAAATGAGTCATTCATGATCCAAAGTTCATTCAAGGTCCGATTAACCTTGCCTCTTTGTACCCAGTTCAAAAGCTTCAACTTGCATCATTTTCTCAATCCAAAGCCAACGAGGATCTTTTGAAGTCCCATATTGAGGACAATATGCTGCTAACTTTGGCAACTAGTGTATTGGAGAAATTAATGCCCTTGTTTCAGAAATACACTACAAGAACTCCATCCGAGCAATTAAAGAGTTTGATTAATTCTGTAGATAAACATTTTGAATCTTTTAAAAAGTTTGCTGAGGAGAAAGTCCAAAATGAATTTAGTGCAAAGAAACTTTGAAAATTGAAAAGGATAATCACCAAAGATAGAGCCACATTAGGAGAGTGTGTGAAGAGCATGCAAGATGCATTGTCTGAAGTTGGGAACTTGTATAAATCATGTCTATCCTTGAACAAGTTCACTATACATATTGAGAAGAAGTCTAAGGTGCATGAGGATGACCTTGAGTGTATATCTCAGTCAGTTGATTCCCTATCAATATCATTGAGCAGTCATGAAAATTAGGTAATATCTCTACTTGAGAAAATTAGAAGCTTAAACCATGACCGGGAGAGAATAACTGGGAGAGTTGGAGAAGTTAGGAGTCTCATTAATCATAAGCTGGACATTATGCTGAATGATCTCAAAGATACTCAAGATGCTCTAGCCAGCGGTGATTTGGATGATGTAAAGGCTTTAGAGGCACAATCTTACTTGTTTAGTGGGTTCATAACTGTGATGGACAATCTATAGAAAGGCTAGGACAACCACTTAGAACCATTGAAGAATTCTTATGCAGATATCTTCAAATTTTTGTGAGTGTGTAAGGACTTTGTACATATGTAAATATCATTTTTGATTTCCAAGACCATACCTTTGTCATTGATATCAAAGGGGGAGAATAGATGAGTGAAAAATGTTGATCTTAGGGGGAGATATTTAATTAATTGATTCTTTGGAGTCTGACAATTAGATTCTTGTTGTAGTGTATATATCTTGGTTTTGGTATGACACTTAGTCATTTTCCACTAAGTGTTGCCATCAATGCCAAAGGGGGAGATTGTTGGCAAGAGACATTGAATTGATGATCAAATGTTTTCATTTATGGTGACTTGACTCATCTATTCAATCCGTAGTTTATGATTCATTCATACCAAAAGATTATGATGTAGAGGGTCAGGGGTTTTAGGTGATTTCAATAAAATATGTTTTCAAGTGCTTCACACTCTTTGCATTTACCTAGTGTTTCCAAGGCACCTTAATGGTTTTAGAAGGGAAAATTTCAAACCACTCTCCACAATGACTCTTGAGGTTGTTAAACACCTATTCCAACCCAATCCAACAATATTCAACTAGATTCAAAGGTTCTAGTCTTCACCATGCTCTTAAACCCCACTATGCCTGCTACTAGCCCTAAAGCCCCAATTAGGCCACTTGAGGCTGAAATAAATTGTTTTCTCCAACTTTTCCCAAATCACTCCCAAAAAAATAAATAAATTCAGACACCCTTTTCAGCTTACTACAACATATAAAAGATTGAGGGTAGGTTGCTTTGGATCGTGCCTTTGCTGTCCTAAGACAGAGACAAATTTGCTTGCTAAAAACCCAAGTTTTACAAAGCAAGTGTAAGAAATAATTCTTCCCCAATCTTGAAACTCTCAACGGTGTTTATTTATTCCTCAAAACTAAGTAATATCAAATAAAATTGGTTCTATGTGCTCTTTTAATGTGCAAACCCCAAAACCCTCACCATTAGGCTCCAAAACCAAGGATTTTCTAATTCAGACCTTTCCAATCACTTCCAGGGCTCATTCAAAGTCCCTAAACCATCTCCTTGGTCATATTAACCAACTTCAATCATCAAACTACCCTCTCCAAGAGGTAGATCTTCTGCTGCTATAAGTTTGCTATGCTTCCTACTCACTTCTCCCTCATCAAACTCATGGTGTACACCTGTTAAAACACACTTCCTGCAAATGTTTTGGTTAGGATCATAATTTAAATGTTATATAGAGCCTCCTCTATGAGAACCAAGACCTTACATCCATAGAAGGGCTCCAAATTGCATTTTGGGCCTTCAATGCCAATGACACAACCCAGAAAATAAGGTACAGTCAGCACTAAAATGAAAAGTCTGATCAAAACCTTCTATTAAATCACATTTAACACTAATCTCTAAATTCCTACTTCATCCACCATGAATATACAACACTCCCAATCGATAAATCATCAAAAAAACCAATGGAAATGCAAGAAAAACTGGTTTTTTTATTGCTTTTACTGTTCTGTCCGTACCAGATCTGTACAATGCATCCACACCCAACAAAATGACATCCAAATTCTTTATAATATCTCCCATAACCAACCCATATAGTTATTTTTCATTACAAATGCTTAAACTAACAAATTTGTCTTTTTCCTCCAAAATGACACTAGCCACTATTTTTGAATTTTGAATTTAAAACTCTTATGAAATGTACTTCTACCCCAACCTACTGACTTATAAAGGATCAAAATGATTTATCAAATAGGTCTAAACACCTTTGAGACCCTTCCCAATTCTATATCCATGAAACCCTATATTTGTTCCTATGGCCTTATTAGGTCCATTAGGACGATTAATCATTACATTAGGATCATTACAATAAAATGCCATAATTGGCTTCAAGACATCAGAGTTGAGTCTATTAGACCCATACACCTCCTTTTCATGCTTCCATGGTGTCCTCCAAGTTGTCTTCACACCTAGTGCTCCTACACCAGATTGATTGAGGTCCGCTAAGGTCCCCTGAGAAGAACAAGTCATCTAATAGAGTGTATAGTGTTGTGGTTGACAATTCCTTTTTGTTGAGTATTTGTAGTTGTGGATCTCAAAGATGCATTCTGGATGTGTAATATGCCCTATCCTAGGTTTAAGGCATCCCGTGTTGTGAATTGAGTAAGTTGGAAGATCTAATAAATAGTTTTCTGGTAGTAACGTGTGAAGATTCTGTTTGCAGACCGTGCAAAGTGATTTTGGTGATTGTTTACGTGTTTGAGGTTGTTAAGGAAACATATGGGAAGTGTGTGGATATTTTGTTTTGGTCCAATTAGTTATTTTTGGATCGGATTGAGCCAACTTGGGTAACATGTTTCATTTATGTGTTATGTGGTTTTTGGGCCAACATGGAATTGATCTAATTTGATGTTGCAAATATATTAGACCGAATGATTTGATCATTTGGTAGATCAATGGTTATGTGTGAAGTGTGTATGAGTGATTGTGCATAGTTTCATGTGTGTGGTTGGAAGATTGGTGCTTTGGTATAATGCAAAATGTTAGAACAGAGTAGAGCAGAGTGTGATCATGCATTTTGTGCTTAACCGAAACTATACTCAGGCATTTGTTGATGCTATTAAATAGTTCAAACCCTCTTGTATCTTTTTGTCATGCCCAAAATTTAGGGCAAAAATGGAACAATTTTTTTTAAAAAAAGATACTAATTTAGTTAACAAGTACACTCTTGCGACAAGCGTTAAAGAAAATTTCATTATTAAATTCGCGCTAATTCCGAAACGAACTAAGCTTCGATAATTGTTATATTTTAATTGCGGAAAATCTACTGGTTTAAATTCTATCTCCAAGAGATACTTAGTCAATAGTTTTATTAAATTAAACATACTAAAGGGAATAGGAGAGATATTTTAATTTATCCTCCAATATGACTATATAGTCTTTTCAATTCTTTAATATTTCTCTTTACAATTTAACCAAAATTAAAAATCAGATTAAATAAATATATACATATATACATATCTGATTATGCATATATTTATATATTTATAATTTAATTACTTATACAAAATGCTCAAAATTCATATATATATATATATATATATATTCCCATATATATATATGGAAACATATATATATATATATATATATATATTTTACTTAAATGGTAAATATTTTAATTCTAAATTTGAATATCAATATAATTACCAAATTATAAAACCATGTTTTTCCCCAACCCTAATTAGGGTTCTAATTTCTTATATAAACATTTTCTAAACCAAATAACATATTTATTTTTTAAATTTTAAAAGCTAAATTGCCCTAGCCCCTTTCGGGCTAGGGTTTTAACCAAAATTTTTTTTAACAGTTACAGTCCCTCGTTGGCCGAAGACCCTACGGGCGGCCACGAACACAAAGTTGCAGGTCACGGAGGTTGGGAGGCGTATTGGGCTGCGCGCGGGCCACTGTGTGGGCACACAGTGGTGCCGCGCGGCACCACTGTGTGCCCACACAGTGGGCGCCGCTGGCGGCACCACTGTGTGGCCACACAGTGGCGGCCGTGGCCGTCCACTGTGTGCCCACACAGTGGGAGCCGCAAGCGGCTCCACTGTGTGTGCACACAGTGGGCGCCGCGCGGGCGTCCACTGTGCGTACACACAGTGGAGTCCGCGGGGACCCAAACTTATTTTTTTTTAATTTTTTTTTTTTTAAATATACTATATATATATATATATATATATATATATATATGTATGTATTTATTTATATTTGCATAACTTTTATAATCATAGTTTAAAAAGATGAAATTTAATTCAAAATAAAATTTATATATTTTTTTTTTAAAAGAGAATTTTACATACAAAATTCTAAACTAATATAATAAAGGAAAAGAAAACATTAAGTTTAATCAAAAAAAAAAAAATAAAAAATATATATATATATATATATATATATATATATATATATATATATATATATATATATATATATATATATATATATATATATATATATATATATATATATATATTTATTTATTTAAATTCATCTATAAAACAAGCTTTTAAATCAATGTTAACAAAAATACAATTTAAAGTATTTTACAAAGATACATTATACTTTTTTTGGAAATAAAGAAATCCATATTATATTTTTTATTAATAAAATATTCACATAAAACAACTTTTTCCATTTAAAATACTTAAAAGCTTTCAGCTTTAATAAACTTCTAATTTGTCTCAATTGAAAATACAGGTAAAATCTAAATGAAAACAGACCTTTTATTTCTTCCATAATACAAGAAGTTTTGCATGCATCACTAATTAACTTTTCTTTTTTCAAATATACTAGAAGTAGAAATAACAAGCTTTCTTTTTTTTTTAAAAACATCTCAAAGATATTCTACAAATTTACAGAGTGCTTTCTCTGAATAGTCATAACAATAAGACTTCAAGTCTACTTCCACAAATTACAACTTGCTTCTCTTTTCTATGATTGAGACATATTTCTATAACAACTTTGTAAACAAACATCTGCAACTGAATTCAAGTATCTTCAAAAACAATCTTCTGTATCTCTTTCATGGTTCCTATTCTCTTTCTTCTATATTTTCCTGCATATTGGAAACACAAATATGACCATGGAGTGCTCACCTCCCAGCCTAGGCTAACTGGTAGCCACCCCTGAGCTCGGAGAACCAATTCCTAGACGGGTAACAAACAGGCAAACACATAGAAACACAAAGCATACAAATAATCCAGACACTTTCCCAACCTGGCTTTCACAGCACCACACTCTGGTGGTGATCATTTTCAACGGGTGGTAGTGGACCAAATACTCTGAGGAGAATCTGCAAGTATGTAATAAACAAGAAGCCACCTCATGGCACAAATAAAGTATCAAGAATCTCAACCCCTTAATCCTTATGCCCCCCAAAGGCATTCTAGCCTTATAACCCTCCTTATGACCCCCATTGCACAAACAGGCCATGCAGCAAGGGTCACACAAAGATCCCTTGTGATTGCTCTCAAAAGAGAGTCTCTCACTCGAGGGCTGTCACTGCTACCACCCTCAAGATCCTCTTCTCTCCCAAGAGTAAGAGATCTTGAGAAAACTCCCAAAACACATTCATCCATAAAACAAAACACCAAAAGATTTTCAAACATCCATTTTCAAGAATATAGATTTCTCATTCAACAACTTTCAGAAATAAACAAGAAAAAGACATTAAAAGTAAAAATTGAAACCAACCTTAATCTGCCCAAAGGTTATAATGATATCTGAAGAAGAGCTGCCCAATCCACAATTCTTTTTTTTTTTCCTTATTCAATTTCTCTATTCCATAACATTATTTTTCTTCCAAATTTTCTTCTGTCTCCAAAAATGGAGAGTGGGTGATTACCCAGCTATTCCCAAAAATCTTCCTTAAGAAGCTCACTCTCTGAGTTCTCATAGGATTCTAAAAAAAAAACCAAAAAGAAGAAAGAAAGCAAAAATGCAAAAAGACTTTCCTTCCCAAAAGGAAAATATCTTGATTTGATTTCACTTCAATTTTCAATTTTCGCTCAACTCAAAAAAGCCAATTTTTAAAGCGTTAAAAAGATCATTATAAAGTAGAAACTTGCCTAAAATTACCCCTAACCCCTAGGTATATCTTATGGGCTTCAGGAAACCCTAATAAACTACCCCTAGGTGTTCATTTAACCCATTTTAAACCCCCCCGAAGTTTATTTTCGGGTCAAACATAAGTTGACCACTCCAAATATTATATTCTCAAAATATCTTTTTGACAACACATTATTTTATTTAAAATTAATTATAATTAACACTTTCCCATCAAGAGACAAAATAAAATATTTAAATTTAAATCCACACGTGTCAAGTGACACTAATAAAATACTTTTACAAAAATAAACATGAAATTGTCTCTTGAGGTTTTTACACAATAAATTTAAATAACACATAACACTCATGCAGCATATACTGATACGAATAAAATACAACACAAACGGGGTGTTGTCTCTCCAAATAGACAAACTTTGGCTTACGAACATACATAAGTCTAGGTTTGATTCTCTGTAATTTTCCATGGTCACATGGTAAATTTCCTGCGCATCTCAATTTACACATTAGTACTTCCAAATATCCAAATATAATATTATTCAATAATATAACAATGCACATCATCACTTGCATACAATTTCCATCTGCACAGATTGAATACATCTTTTATCAAGCAAATTCACATAAGCAATTTCATCCCAATTCACATAAACTAAACATACATCATAGTTCTATATTCAGAGTAAAGTCCTGCAAATTCAATAACGACATCTATCATTGCAATATCATCCTATCTAATAATCATGTAGTGTTCTATCCCATAAAGCATGTAAGTAAAACATCAAATCATAGCAATGTTATCCAATATCCTGAAATCATATAAGTTCTAAGTCTCAAAATGCATCAAAATAAAGTATCCATAATAGTCTAAAATATAAAATCCACTGAATGTCAAACTAAGTCGAGGTGAGGCCTCACACTTTTATAATCATTTTGTAAGGCAGTGATCCTTCCGGGTCGTAGCCCTTACTTGTAATTGAGCAGTGAGCTCTAGGCAGTATGGCTTAATGCATGTGCATTCCCCTTATGTAATATTTTTATACATCTAATAGAGTCACTAACTCATTTGGGTGCATTTTCCGACGAACTATGGGATTTCTTTCATTTTTTCAAATCTTAGGAGGCAATTTGTGTTAATTTTTTTAATTTTTTTTTAAAATCTTGCTCGACATTCGTCAAAATTCCAATGAAACCAACTATCGTCGGAATCTTGCCCGACGTTCGTCGGATCTTAGGAGGCAATTTGTGTCAAATTTATTTATTTTTTAAAATCTTGCTCGACGTTCATCGGAATTTCAACAAAACCAATTGTCATCGGAATTCTGACGAAACCAATTGTCATCAGAATCTTGCCCGACATTCATCAAAATTCTGATGAAAAAACAGAAAAGTGAAAAAGTAAAAAAAACCAAAAAAAACCCTTAGGGTTAGTCAAGTAAATAATATAAAAAATCACGTGGATGGTGTTTTACGTACTTGAGACATCATTTTTCTTGGTTTGTGAAGGTTATAGACCAAATTTCCCATAGCTTGATTTTTTTACCTGTGAAGAAAAATCATGTCAGATAATATCAACGAAGAACAAAATAAGGAGACAATTGCTAGATTGTGGTCTAGCTTGAAAATAAAAGATGATGGGAAATGTTATTGTCACTGCAAAAATTGTAAGGGATTAAAGCCTAGAAGACTTTTAATCACAACAACTGAGAAACATTGTAGGCAACATGGTCACATTGAAGGGGGGCATAACTATCGTCCATTGGTAAGTTGTTCATTATATGTGTTTATATTGGTTGGATTTGTAAATGTTTGTATGCTTTTAATAATTTATATACATTAAAAATCACTTGTTAATGAGATCATGATAATGGTTTATTTATGTTGATCATTTTTATATAGGTGGGGTGCCCTAGGGCACATGATATGGACTACCATGACCCATAGAATGTGGTTTTCCAAGTGGAGGAACATGGAGGTGTGGATATCGGAGCTGGAGATAATGATCCTATGGAAGAAGATGATCATGCGCTAGAAAACACAGTTGAAGATGATGGTACAAATACATTGATCCATGACACATTTAGTACTGGTGCAACTAAACATGATGATCAAGATGACTTTGATGTTGTTCATGATTTACCTATACTTGAGAAGGAATATGAGCCCCTTTACGAAGGCTCCCGAGCCCCTTTACGAAGGCTCCCAAACAACTCTTCTCTCTGTTGTATTGTTGTTGGTGAACTTGAAGGTTATGAATGGTTTGTCCAACACAACAATCTCATGTATGTTAAGGTATGTCATATATGTCATCTTTTTTCATCTATTTTTGTTGTTATTTCATCACTAGTAAATAAAAGGTGAAATATTTATCATTAATATTCTTTATATTAACAAATTATTTTTTTCCTTCTAGATTGATAGGTGATTTTTTGTTACCACCATCAAATATTATACCTCGTTCATATCGAGAATTATCTGCCATTATGAAAGATATTGGAATGGAGTATCAAGCAATAGATGCATGTCCCAATGATAATATTAGATATTCTAAACAACATGAATTTGCAATAGAATGCCCTGAATTTCATATTAGTAGATATCAAATAGATCAAATAACAAAAAAGGTGCCTCACAAGGTTCTTCGTTATATTCTCATTATTCCACATTTGCAACGATTATTTAGGTGTGAAAGCTTGGAGCAATTTATGGATTACCATGCACACAATAGAAGTCGAGATGACATTCTTCGAATGCCTGAGGATGGTTCTGCATTTATGGACATAAAGGAAAAATGGCCACACTTTAAAGAAGAACCTCATAATCTCAGGCTTTCATTGGCAACAGACAATGTCAATCCATTTGCAGAGCTAAGATCTATTTACTCGGTGTGGCCTGTTTTTGTTATCAATAATAACATTCCTACATGGATGTCAATAAAGAGGGAGCACATAATGTTGGCAATGATTGTTCCAGGTATTTTTTTCATTTAATAGTCATGTACATTAAATTATATATATTGCAGTAAAATGATTATAATAATTATGTAATGTTTTTGTTCATTCAACTAGCTAAGTACCAAAATTAAGATATGAATGTATATATTGAGCCTCTTATCGACAAGTTGTTGGAGTTATGGAATGGTGTCACTATGTATGATGTCTCTAGACCAATAGGACAAAGACACTTTTAATTCCATGCAATGCTTGTATGGACAATTCATTGTGCCCCATGGCTAATACATTTTTGTGGTATGTTATAATATTCAACTTGCGCACTTTAATAATGTTTAATTTTTTAAAGTACAAATGATGTATTTTTTTTAAAATCCATTCAATATATATAATTATAAAAATTAACATATTTAATCCAATTATACATGATCTTGCAGGTCTTCAAATAAAGGGAAAATTTGCATGTCCAGTTTGTGGTCCAAGGATGAAATCTCGTCATTCAACAAGTTTAGGAAAGCAGGTGTTTGATGAGTATAGGAACTTCCTCCACAAAAACCATAAGTATCAAACTACTGAAAAACATCTTTTCAATGGGAAATAAGAGACTACACCAAAACCACAAAGAATGACACCTCGCCTATGGAAGTTGGAATATAATAGAATTAATCGTCAAGGTAATGTCATTCAATCTAATTGTTTATCTATCATATATGATATGTTTGGAATTTATATTTGTATATTGTGTTTTGTTTACTCATGTTGTAATTGACGATGATTGTCATTGTTAACTTTTTAAACTTATATGCTTCATGAAGGTCATCAAGGCATTAATTATCACCTTCCAAAGGGACTAAAAAGTTATCCCAGATAATTTAGTAGGTTTCCCCACTATGAGAAGCTACAAATTGTGTATTTATTTGATACTATGCATATTGGAAAGAGTATAACAAAGACGTTATGGAAAATATTGGATGGAAGGTGTAACAAAGAAAAAAATGTCAAAATTTGTAGTGACATTCAGATATCCAATAGTGCAATGAAAAATGTCATTCAATTAAATAGCAATAAAGACCAAATTAATATAAGTGTCATTCCTTGGTTATTAACAGACCAACAAAGCAATGCTATAAAAGAGGTCATACAAAAAATCTGATTTCCCACAGGATTTGCTGCGAACATAAACAATCTCATAACAAAGAAAAGTGAATTTGGGCTAGGGATGAAAATGCATGATTGGCATACCTTCATTAAGGTAATTCATGTTCTTGTATATTTTCTATATAATTGTATACTGCATGTACTTTTCATTGTATTATGTTTAGTACTAGTTTTGGAAAAACAATGAAAAGATCATTTTATAATTGTTGCAGTATGTTCTACCTCTATCTCTCCCAGACAACTTCGAAAATAATGTCTAGCAAGTTATATATGATCTTGGAAAATACATGAGGTAAGTAGTCTTATTTGTTCAATTTGTTGTATAGATATTATATTTGTTATTTTTTTTACTTGTTATGTAATATATTGTATATTATTTTGTTAATTCTCGTTAATATATTTGCGTCTTGAATCACTAGTAGATGGTTGTCATCTAAAGAAATTCATAAAGAAGATATAAATATTGAAAGACAAAAATTCCTCATCTAATGTGTGAAATGCAAAAGTGTCTACCTTCGACATTTTTCAATGCACAAGAACACTACCTCATACACCAAGTTGAGGAGATTGAATTGTATGGACCTGTACACACAAGGTTAATGTGGATGGTTGAGAGGCACTTTAAATTTTTTAAGGCTTTGGTTTGACAAAGAGCACATCTTGAGGGTTCTATGGTGAAGGGGTATATGGTATACCATACTACGGTGTGCATTACTAAATATCTTCCTAAGTTTTCAACAAAGATCCATGTAGATCGCATTTGGGATCCCAACTCCATTAAAAAATTCGAAGGGGAGTACTTGATGGGGAAAGGTAGATTGAGGAAAGTGAGGTAATTATTGGATTTTCATGGACATTAATTTGAATACATTTTACATTTGGTTTTTATATATATTGTAGCTAATTAATTCTTAATCTTCAATATACATTAGTTGTAAATTTCTAGTTATTTTTTCTATAGTTGCTCGAGAGTGGGATGCAGTACATCTATATGTCACAAATAATCTTGATTGGATGACAGTATGGATTGAATGATGTCAACAATCTGGTTGCACATTAACATGGGAAGGTGTGGCTTCATTAGTTAAAGAAGCTCATCGTAATGGAGATTCCAATGTTACAACAAGGGAAATTGATTTGGCATATGGTTTAAGAGTAAACAGGGACATATAAATATATTATTCACCCATATTATTTAATTTTTTTCAATTGTAATGATGTATATATATATTGTTTTTTACATACATTTGACCAAGAATAAATATGTTTATCAATTGGTGATGCAATAATTTTTATATGTTTGACATATTTCAAGTGAAACACCACAAGGCTATGTGGTGCAATGGTCATAAATTTCACATTAAAAAAATGGGTGACACGAAGAAAACTTGTGATACTCGGATAACTGTAGTATTTCAGGTGATTGATGTTTCATCTAGAAGCGACATACATCCTCAAGTCTCAGAAAATTGATACTATGAGATTTTGGATGATATACTTGAGTGTGACTTTGGGTCCTTCAAATTAGTTCTTTTAGTCGTCCAATGGTACATGCTACGATTGAATGAAAATGATCCTGACAGAACTGTTATTGAAAAAGATAATGGATTTACAATGGTCAATACAAGGTCATTTAAGAGAGTTGGAAATGAGCCCTATGTTCTTCCAAGCCAATGTGAGAAGGTATTTAACTCAGAGGTTCCATATAAACCGGTTTGGTCATTTGTTGTTAGATGTAATGCCTGCCAAAGTACCCTAAATAAACTAAACAATAATATACAAAAGGAGATAATTTTTTTTCTTAATTAACATCTAATAACAACTAATGCAACATATAACATATCCATCTATTTACATTCATTAACCAATTAACCAATATGAGCATACATCATTGCTCATTTCATCAAATAATGCAAGCGAAAATAACACAACATCAATAATCTTGCTCTACGGAACTTTAACATCATTACTTAATTTATTTCCACATCAGCATACTACACACACGATAGGTATATTTCACCTTCATTAATGCATCATATTCTAATTCTTTAACCATGAGATGTGCAACCTACAACATTACTTATTCCTCATGATATGCATAATTTCCTTTCTACCAATGCATCTATGTGAATCATTCCCATTTACTAGCTCCAATTAACATCTTCTAACATATTCACTTATTAATCTATAGATGTTCCTCTTTCAAGATTATTTATCATTCTAACTAGCATCTAAAAATTCCATGAAATAATACAACTAATCCATAATTCAATTCCATTCTATTCCAACTATAATCCACTTTATTTGCATGATTCATAAAATCACATCTCTACAATAGTACA
Source organism: Cryptomeria japonica (assembly GCF_030272615.1). Lineage (NCBI taxonomy): Eukaryota > Viridiplantae > Streptophyta > Pinopsida > Cupressales > Cupressaceae > Cryptomeria > Cryptomeria japonica. The sequence goes on along the minus strand of NC_081410.1, from coordinate 479,137,852 downwards.
AATACAATATGCCCAAAATCCCAATTTCCAGCTACAATTCATCTTACAATTACAAGTACATTAAATACATCATGAGCATATCTCTTTCTACTACAAGAATCCATCTACTATATACAATAATGTTACATTATATGCATTCTATCTTATCCATTACATAAATCTGCTACAAGGTACATCGATAGTACATCATGAAGAAGAAACCACATGCCCACAAGAAGAATCCAAGAGAACATCCCAATGGCTAAAAAGCACCAACCTCCCGACCAAGTGGAACCAAAGGAACCACCCCCCATGCGAGGAGATGACACAAGGTCCCACCACACACTCTAAACTTGTGCTAACACCTATAACCAAGGAGACTAACCACACAAGGACTCTCAAGCAAGAACTCACACATACAACAAGAATGAACTCCCAGAGGCGTAAAACTCATCAAGACATAAACACATCCAATAAGCATAATTATAAATCATAAAGGGGAAACACATGTAGGAGTGGAGTGTCATCAAATGCCATACTCATAACATAATAACACAAGGCACCAACCTAATGGACCTGTGGAGCCATCTCAACCTATGAGAGACTAAGGGAGATTAGCTTACGATCTTCACGACCTTCTCATCCTTATCCTAAAACATCCTCCCTAGGACTAAGTCATGAGGCACAAATCAATTTATCATCTTATTAATTAATCTAACTACCCATCCCATCAATTATTAGGTTATCACTTATTTACAAATCATGAAAAACTCCAATGTGCCTTGGTGGTCTAGACTTCATGCATCCTTACAAGGAACCTCATGCAAGCCTATCTCTCGTGACCCCGATCATCACAAGGAAGCCCACTCCTCCTAACATGGCCCATCAATAAATCACAAGAGGCTCTACCAACATAATTACATAAAAATAATACTCAATGCATCCAACAACTTCCACACATACTCTTACAACATAAGCAAGGCTACAACAACATCAATATAGCAAAATGAGCCTATTGGCTAGAAATAAACAAAGGCATATCAAGCAATCAAATGCTGCCATCAAATAAAAGATAACATCACAACAAGGCCTACTCACTTGCTGGTCTAAAACAACATAGAAATCATCTCAATCATCCATGGCCTATCTCCATGGAAGAGAGTCTAAATACTCAAAATGCATAGAAAATCAAATATACTCAAAACCATCAAAATGCATCAAAACTGATCAAAACCGAAACTGAGAAATATTAACAGACCTCAAATAAATCCTTTGGTACAAAAATCAATTCGGGAAAATACTTCAAAAATGACCAAAATAGGGAAAATACAAAACACAGACAAGTTAGCGATTTTCCCCCACAGAACAACGCTTCTGCCAAAAGGAACATCGCTTTTGTCAAGAAGAACAACGCTTTTGCATTCCAAAACTGTGCATATGCATCCTAAAACAACACTTATGTTTCTAGATTCATGCTTATGCTTTCTTTGACAGCGCTTATGCTGCGTAGAGCAGTGCAAATGCATCACAGAACAACGCAAATGCAATACAGAACAACACTTTTGCAGAAACAATGCTTTTGCACAGATGTTATGAGAAACTTAGAAAAGTTTTGGGTAAAGTAATAAAATGCAGAATTTACAAAAGGGCTCGAAAAACATATGAAAAGAGACGCCTAGAAATAAGGAATACTTGGGTATAAACACAATAAAATAACTACACCTATAAACCAAGATTTAATCAAATAACTTCAGAACAATTTCTCACAGAGCCGTGAAATGCATACACGAGAAAACCAAAATAAATATCTCCCAACAACTATATAAAAAATCTCATAACATAAAGTTTCCTTCCTAAATATTTCCTTTCAACAATAATAAAACTATAGAATAAAATATTATTTCAACCCAAACCCAAAATAATGTAGACACAATGCATACACAGAGAAGCCATTGAAAACCAAAATGCAAAGTGAAGAACTCCAACCTGCAACTTCAAGTAATGGATTGAAGATGAAGAAGAGCTCCCACAAGCCAAACCGAATCGAATCCAAGCTCTAGCCAAAACCAAGAGAGAAGAAAATCCAAAACCAAGGAAGAAAGCTTGCTGGAGAAATTTCCAGAGAAGAGCCAACCAACCCGAAAACCTCACGAGAAAAAAAATAAAAAGCAAAAATAATCAAAAAACCCTAGCCTCAATCTTGGCCAATCAAAATATTCCATTTTGGAGTATATTTTACCAACCCACCATATAATATAATTTATTCACCCATTTTCAATTTAACCAATGAGAGTGAAGGGTAGGTAAAGTAAATAAAATATACTTATCCAACTAAGTGAGAATGTTTTTATTTCTTTATTTAATTTAATGTGTTCATACACCCCACTTAGGAATAAAAGTCAAACTATTAAATAAATATAAGCTGTAATTAAATAATCCAAATGGGGATTAAAATCAAATAAACCAAAAGCTAATAAAATAGATTAAAGAACCAAATAAATGTAAGATATCAATTAAATATCAAACCATAGAAGGTCAAATAAATAATTAAATAATCAAATACCATTAAAGATTAAATCACAAATATTAAATAAATATTAAATAGCAATAAGGCATATCAAATATTAAATAATCATAAAATTAATAAACGTTAATTATCAAATAAATATAAATATCAAATAATTAAATATTCAAAACTTTTAAAAATTAAATACACTAAAATAAAAATTACCAAATATAGAACTACACATCAAGAGCCACATAATTACTCTAGCATAAACAAGTAAATCAACTGACATAAACTGAACTCGCAATACCAAAAGACCAAGCTTACTAACTGACATGGCGAATTATGCCAAGACACTGACTACTCACGATGAACAACTTAGACCTAGAGTATGTGAGGGGAAATTCATGCCATCTCCGAACCACATAAGCCATTGGAACTAAAGACACGCTCAAAGCTGTGAAGTTAGGTGGAGTCGATGTCTGGTACCTACAAAATCCTGCAACCACAAAATGATAATACCACATATACATATACATATACATATATAGAACAAGCAAGTGAAAGAGAATCGCGACGACACATCCCACTCCCAATGAGTGACGTGGAATCGTCTCTATCATGAAGACAGTCAAACAATAGTCAAACACATCTCATAAACATCTCATAATATGTAATCATGAAGTAGGGTTAGCATAACCATAATCATCATGAGAACCATGATAAATCTAATCTATCAATAATCCATCACATAGTGAGCATATAAAATCCATTGAGTACATATATTATCAAATCACATGATCAATCATGATAGTACCAACATCCATATAGATAATCAAAATAGCATATGTCCAATAGTGTCTAACATCAATCATAAGTCACTGAAGCACATGAGTAATCATCATCCCAATTATCAAAATATAGTCTAGATAAGTCTATCAAGCATAATATAAAAGTCAACTCTAGTTAAAATAAGCCCAATCAAGGGTGGACACTACATCCTCCCCCCTTTGCCTAGGTTTACTCCTGAAAGCCTGAGAACAAATAGGGATATAGTTCTCTCATCTGCACTGCATCCTCCCATGTTGTTGAAGAATCATCAACTGGATCCCACTAGACCCTTACCTTCTCTACGCTCTGACCTCTGAGGGACATCTCTTTGTGTTGTAGAATGTGCACGGGCTCCATAGAAAGCTGCTCATCCTCGACCTATAAAACATTCCAATCCAACACATGTGAAATATCAGGATGATATAACCTGAAAACTGAAACATTGAAGACATCATGGATGCGGGACAAGCCAGGCGACAAGGCAAGGCAATAAGCCACAGGACCAATTCGCTCCAAAATATCGAAAGGTCCAACAAACCAAGGCACCAATTTAGAGCCTTTTTCGTAACGGATGAGACTCTTTCGCGGATGAACTCTTAGAAATACCCTGTCACCAACAGAAAACTATCTGTCCACTCGATGAGCATCTACATATTTCTTCTGTCTATCCTGAGCAGCCAATAAATTCTCTAATGCGAGCTACCTACTCCTCCATATCCTGCAACATCTTTGATTCAATACACGCTCTATCCTCTAAATGGTCCCAACTCAAGAGCATGCAACATGGTCTACCATATAATGCCTGATAAGGAGACATACCAATAGAGCTATGGTAACCATTATTGTACACAAACTCAACCAAATAGAGATAATCCTCCCAACGAGATTGCTGATCCATCACGTACACCCTCAACATATCCTCCAAAACTTGATTCACCCTCTTTGTCTGTCCATCTGTCTCGGGGTGATAAGCTGAACTAAAGTTCAACTGCGTACCCAAATCATGTTGAAGGGCTGTCCAAAATGATGATGTGAAAACTAGATCGCGATTTGATAGGATCCGCCAAGGAATACCATGCAACCTCACAACTCCCTCCAAGAAAACCTGAGCTACTATCGCTACTATATACGAAGACCTCATCGAAGAAAAGTGTGCTACTTTGGTCAATCTATCTACAGTGACCATAATAGAATCATAATAGCATGAAGACATGGGCAATCCAACTATAAAATCCATAGATATAATATCCCATTTCCATCCTAGAACCAAATGTGACTGTAATAATCCTGTGGGATGCTGATGCTCTGCCTTCACTCGCTGACACTCTAGGCGACATGCCACAAAATCTGCAATATCTCTCCTCATACCAAACCAATAATATATCTGTCTCAAATCCGTGTGCATCTTCTTGACACTTGGATGTGCCAAGTAAGGTGTACGATGTGCCTCCAACACGATCAAATCTTGAAGACCATCTGATGGTGGAACATAAATACGTCCCAAATGTCTAAGAAGTCCATCTGATTCTATTGAGTAACCTACATATCTTCCCTCAAGAGCTCTACCTGCGGAAACCTCTACAATAATCTCCTGATACCATACATCTGAAGGAAGGAAACTAAGAATATGACTCCTCAAATCCACACTAAGAGACATTGCTGAAATCTCATTCCTCCTGTGACTCAATGCATCTTCTACCACATTCTCCTTACCCTGAATATATCTCACCTCAAAGTCGTACTCACATAAGAACTCCATCCAACACCTCTGGCTAGCATTCAAATTTGGTTGCATGAAGATATATTGCAAACTGTGATGATCACTGTGCAACTCGAATCTATGTCCAAGAAGGAAGTGCCTCCATCTAACCAAAGCATGAACCACTGGCGCTAACTCAAGATCATGGGTGGGATAATTCTGCTCATGATTCTTAAGTTTACGCAACTTATATGCAATCAAACGACCATCCTGCATCAACACTGCTCCTAGACCTTCCAAAGAAGCATTTGTGCACACCACAAAATTCCCCAAAGGATCTGGCACTGGTAAGATAGGTGCACTGGTCGAATGCTCCTTAAGGATCTGAAATGCTATCTCACACTGCTCTGTCCAAACAAACTTCTTTCCTTTTCTCTGAAGAGAAGTGATAGGATGAGCTATCTTGGATAAATCTTGAACTTATCTGTGATAATATCCTGCTAAACCCATGAAACTACGCACCTCTCCCACATTAGTGGGTGCTATCCAATCGACAATTGCCTGAATCTTTGAGGGATCAATTGCGGTACCCTCTCCAAAAATCACATGACCAAGATACCTTACCTCTATCTGGAAGAACTCACACTTCACCAAATTGGCGTATAGCTGATTCTCCCTAAGACACTACAAAACCTGCCTCACATGATCCTCATGCTCGTCAACCGATCTCGAATAAATCAAAATATCATTCAAAAATACTAATACAAATCTGTCCAAATACAGCCTGAATACACCATTCATCAAGCTCATGAAAATTGAAGGTGCATTCGTCAAACCAAAAGGTACCATTGTGAACTCATAATGACCATATCTAGCACAAAAATTTGTACGATGAATGTCCGTCTCCTGAATCCCCAACTGGTGATACCCAGACTTAAGGTCAATCTTACAGAAGATTTTGGCATCCTTAATCTGGTCAAATAAATCATCTATCCGAGGCAAGGGATATCGGTTCTTCACCGTCACCTTATTAAGCTGTCTGTAATCAATGCATAATCGAAGAGATCCATCCTTCTTCTTCACAAATAACACAAGTGCACCCCAAGGGGACACACTAGGACAAATAAACCCCTTTGCCAACAACTCCTCAAACTAAACCCTCAACTCATTCAACTCCTGCGTGGTCATCTGATAGGGATCTTTAGAAATAGGCTCAGCTCCTGGCACCAAATCAATCCTGAAATCTATATCTTGCCGAGGGGGCATACCTGGAATATCACTAGGTAAAACATCTGCAAACTCCTGAAGAATGGGATGTTGCTACAATAAATCCTCTGAGATAACTCCCTCATCCACATCCTTCACTCTAACTACAAACAACTGGCAACCCTTACGCGCACACCTCTTCATCTGTATAGCAGAAATCATGCGAAGAGAGATAGGTCTTTAAATACCTACAATCTCCACACTCTTCCCACTATCATCCTTCCATTGCACTCTCTTACCTCTACAATCTATCTATGCTTGGTGAGATCCAAGCCAATCCATACCAAGAACCACATCATAAGATCCCAAAGACATAATACGAAGATCCATAGAAGTATGGCAATGTCCTAAAACTAAAGGACAAATAAGCACAAGGGAATCCACTACAACTTTGGACCCCATAGCTAACTCTACCTGCCACCTATCATCTTGCTTTGTCGTAGCAAGCCCACATCGCTCTACTAGAAAAGGAGAAATAAAAGAGTCTGATGCTCCAAAATCAAATAACATTGAACAAGAGATACCACCTATCACACCTGATGTCTCTACAACGGTGGCCTGATGCTCATCCTGATGGTTATCAAACGTCGCAAAAACACGACGAGACCTGCCTACATCTCCAACTGTAGGCTCATAAGTAGTTGGCTTCTTCTGCCCTGACATCTGGGAAGTACACTAAGGACAATGAACGACAATGTGACCTAGCTATCCACATGCGAAGCAATCTCTCCTAAAAAACACTCTGCTACCTGTGCTGTACTCGACTGCTGAACATTGCCTCTACTAGAAGCTGGCTGTGATCTCTGTGCTAGCTAAGAAGGAGTAGGTCTCCTGTCACGTTGACAATTGTGACTCCTATCAACTTGAAATTTGGCACCTCGAGCAAAGCTCTGCCCTTGAGAAAACCTCTTCTTAAAATGTTGACCACTATGGAAAGAAGAAGGATGGCTCCTAGCATATCCTAAAGACTTTTGTTGTAGTCCTCTCCCCGTAGATCCTATAACAGGTGCACTAACTGTCTGTCCTCCAATCGCTCCTCCTGATGCTAATGAAAGATTCTCCTTTGCTAGTCTCGGCTTCTCCACAGCTGCCTCCAAGGTCTTAGGTCCGTGCATCTGAACCTCTCCACCAATACGATCATTAAGACGTCTCACAAAGTGTTGAATCAACATTGGCTCATCGTCTGCATATCCAACATATTGTCTAAGCTCAAAGAATTTGCGCTCATACTGCTCCACAGTCATCCTCTATTGTCTCAAATCATGGAACTCATCGACCTTCCTCTACCTCTAATGATCTGAAAGAAATATAGCATGAAACCGCTCCAAGAATAACTCCCAAGATATCATCGCTATGTCCAAATGAAACTTTTGTTCCTCCATGTGCCACCATGTTGTCACAAAATCACGAAGATGCAAAATCGCACATCTCGCCTTGGTGTTACTGCTACACTGATGCATAGAAAAACACCTACCCAAGTCCAATAACCATGTCTTTGCCTACATGCCATTGCCTAAGCCATCAAAGGTAGGAAGATGAGTCCTATTAAGATCTTTGATGTGACTAGCTGCAAGCGCCTCCTAATCTACCTCCATTCTCCTCCTAGGAGAACGTGAACGCTCTCTCTCCTGATGCTCTGAATGACGAGATCCCTCCTGCTATTTTTCCTCCTGTCTCGGTCCTAGGTGACCAAGAAGCTCCTGAAGCATGTTCAACAATTGTGGAATCAGATCATCTCTAGGCTGGTCCTGCTCCTATTCCTCATGGTGTGACTCTTTAGAAACCTTAGGGCGAGGGTTCCTACGAGTACCCATGTGACCAGCACGATGACAATCTCTACCCCTAACATGCATCTTATCTAAGAAAATGCAAATGAAACTATAAGATAAACATCTAAGGGAACTATAACAATAAAAGTAAATAGTAGGGATAAAATCGCTGGGCTACCCCATGCCAAATACTAAAATGCACAATGGGCTCAATCGAAACCAGAGTACCCTATGTTGAACATGGGCTCTGATACCAAGATGTAATGCCCACCAAAATACCCTAAAGAAACTAAACAATAATATACAAATGGAGATAAATTTTTTTCTTACTTAACATCTAATAACAACTAATGCAACATATAACATCTCCATCTATTTACATTCATTAACCAATTAACCAATATGAACATACATCATTGCTCATTTCATCAAATAACACAAGTGGAAATAACACAACATCAATAATCTTTCTCTAGGGTACTTTAACATCATTACTTAATTCATTTCCACAACAACATACTACACACACAATTGGTATATTTCACCTTCATTAATGCATCATATTCTAATTCTTTAACCATGAGATGTGCAACCTACAACATTACTTATTCCTCATGATATGCATAATTTCCTTTCTACCAATGCATCTATGTGAATCATTCCCATTTACTAGCTCCAATTAACATCTTCTAACATATTCACTTATTAATATACAAATATTCCTCTTTCAAGATTATTTAGCATTCTAACTAGCATCTAAACATTCCATGAAATAATACAACTAATCCATAATGCAATTCCATTCTATTCCAATTATAGTCCACTTTATTTCCATGATTCATAAAACCATATCTCTACAATAGTACAAATACAATATGCCCTAAATTCCAATTTCCAACCACAATTCATCTTACAATTACAAGTACATTAAATACATCATGAGCATAGCTCTTTCTACTACAAGAATCCATCTACTATATACAAGAATGTTACATTACATGCATCTTATCTTATCCATTACATAAATCTGCTACAAGGTACATCCATAGTACATCATGAAGAAGAAACCACATCTCCGCAAGAAGAATCCAAGAGAACATCCCAATGGCTAAAAAGCACCAACCTCCCGACCATGTCGAACCAAAGGAACCAACCCCCGTGCTAGGAGATGACACAAGGTCCCAACACACACTCTAAACCTAAGCTGACACCTATAACCAAGGAGACTAACCACACAAGGACTCTCAAGCAAGAACTCACACATACAACAAGAATGAAATCCCAGAGGCGTTAAACTCATCAAGACATAAACGCATCCAATAAGCATAATCATAAATCATAAAGGGGAAACAAATGTAGGAGTGGAGTGTCATCACATGCCATCATCATAACATAATAACACAAGGCACCAACCTGATGGACCTGTGGAGCCATCTCAACCTATGAGAGACTAAGGGAGATTAGATTACCATCTTCATGGTCTTCTCATGCTTATCCTAAAACACCCTCACTAGGACTAAGTCATGAGACACAAATCAATTTATCATCTTATTAATTAATCTAACTACCCATCCCATCAATTATTAGGTTATCACTTATTTACAAATCACAGAAAACTCCAATGTGCTCTAGTGGTCTAGACTTCATGCATCCTTACAAGGAACTTCATGCAAGCCTATCTCTCGTGACCCCGATCATCACAAGGAAGCCCACTCCTCCTAACATGTCCCATCAATAAATCACAAGAGGCTCTACCAACATAATTACATGAAAATAATACTCAATGTAGCCAACAATTTCCACACATACTCTTACAACATAAGCAAGGCTATAACAACATCAATATAGCAAAATGAGCCTCTTGACTAGCAATAAACAAAGGCATATCAAGCCATCAAATGCTTCCATAAAATAAAAGATAACATCACAACAAGGCCTACTCACTTGCTGGTCCAAAACATCATAGAAATCATCTCAATCATCCATGGCCTATCCACATGGAAGAGAGTCTAAAATACTCAAAATGCATAGAAAATTAAATATACTTAAAACCATCAAATGCATCAGAACTGATCAAACCCAAAACTGGGAAATATTAACAAACCTCAAATAAAGCCTCTGGTACAAAAATCAATTTGAGAAAATACTTCAAAAATGACCAAAACAGGGAAAGTACAGAACACACGCAGGTTAGCGCTTTTGCCCCGCAGAACAATGCTTCTGTCAAAAGGAACATCGCTTATGACAAGAAGAACATCGCTTTTGCATTCCAGAACCACATATATGCATCCTAAAACAATGCTTATCTTTCTAGATTCACGCTTATGCTTTCTGTGATAGTGCTTATGCTGCACAGAGCAGCGCAAATGCATCACAGAACAACGCAAATGCAATACAAAACAATGCTTTTGTAGAAACAACGCTTTTGCACAGAACTTACGGGAAACTTGGAAATTTTTTTGGGTAAAGTAATAAAATACAGACTTTACAAAAGGGCTCGAAACACATATAAAAAGAGATGCCCGGAAACAAGGAATACTTGGGTATAAACACAATAAAATAACTCAACCTATAAACCAAGATTTAATCAAATAACTTCAGAACAATTTCTCACAGAGCCGTGAAATGCATACACAGGAAAACTAAAATAAATATCTCATAACATAAAGTTTCCTTCCTAAATATTTCCTTTCAGCAATAATAAAACTATAGAATAAAATATTATTTCAACCCAAACCCAAAACAATGCAAACACAATGCATACACAGAGAAGCCATTGAAAACCAAAATGCAAAGTGAAGAACTCAAACCTGCAACTTTAAGTAATGGATTGAAGCTGAAGAAGAGCTCCCACAAGCCAAACTGAATCAAATCCAAGCTCCAGCCAAAACCAAGAGAGAAGAAAATCCAAAACCAAGGAAGAAAGCTTGCAAAAGAAATTTCCAGAGAAGAGCCAACCAACCCGAAAACCTCACAGGAAAGAAAATAAAAAGCAACAATAATCCAAAAACCCTGGCCTCAATCTCGACCACTCAAAATATTCCATTTTGGAGTATATTTTACCAACCCACCATATAATATAATTTATTCACCCATTTTCAATTTAACCAATGAGAGTGAAGGGTAGGTAAAGTAAATAAAATATAGTTATCGAGCTAAGTGGGAATATTTTTTATCTTTATTTAATTTAATGTGTTCATACACCCCACTTAGGAATAAAAGTCAAACTATTAAATAAATATAAGTTGTAATTAAATAATCCAAATGGGGATTAAAATCAAATAAACCAAAAGCTAATAAAATAAATTAAAGAACCAAATAAATGTAAGATATCAATTAAATATCAAACCATAGAAGTTCAAATAAATAATTAAATAATCAAATACCATCAAAGATTAAATCACAAATATTAAATAACTATTAAACAACAATAAGGCATATCAAATATTAAATAATCATAAAATCAATAAACGTTAATTATCAAATAAATATAAATATCAAATAATTAAATATTCAAAACTTATAAATTAAATACACTAAAATAAACATTACCAAATATAGAACTACACATCAAGAGCCACATAATTACTCTAGCATAAACAAGTAAATCAACCGACATAAACTAAACTCACAATACCAAAAGACCAAGCTTACTAACTGACATGGCGAATTACGCGAAGACGCTGACTACTCACGGTGAACAACTTAGACCTAGAGTATGTGAGGGGAAATTCATGCCATCTCCAAACCACATACGCCATTGGAACTAAAGACATGCTCAAACCTGTGAAGCGAGGTGGAGTCGATGTTTGGTACCTACAAAATCCTGCAACCACAAAACGACAATACCACATATACATATACATATATAGAACAAGCAAGTGATAGAGAATCGCGACGACACATCCCACTCACAATGAGTGATGTGGAATTGTCTCTATCACGAAGACAGTCAAACAATAGTCAAACACATCTCATAAACATCTCATCATATGTAATCATGAAAACCATGATAAATCTAATCTATCAATAATCCATCACATAGTGAGCATATAAATTCCATCGAGTACATATATCATCAAATCACGTGATCAATCATGATAGTACCAACATCCATATAGATAATCAAAATAGCATATATCCAATAGTGTCTAACATCAATCATAAGTCACTGAAGCACATGAGTAATCATCATTGAAATCATCAAAATATAGTCTAGATAAGTCTATCAAGCATAATATAAAAGTCAACTCTACTCAAAATAAGTCCAATCAAGGGTGGACACTACATTAGACATGATCCTACAGGAAGGATGATAAAGTATAATGTCATGGAAGAAGATACAAAAGAACTAGAAGATGATGTAAATGATGATCAGGATCAATAGTTAGTTGATGATGTGCCCGATGAAGATGTCGAAGAAGAGGAACAAGATCATGATGATGTAGGAGTTAATGTTAATGAAGATGGTGATGATATCAATGATGATGATGATGATGATGATGATTATTATTATTATTATATGACTGATCCTTACAATGTCGATTTTGGAAGCAAAGATACAAACAAAGAGTTGGATGAAGAAGAAGATCAATGACATGATTTAAATGTATGAGGTATGCGATTAGTATATTATCTATTTGATATTGATTTCTTGATATTTTTTGGTGAAATGTAAATGTTGTGATTATGTGGAACGACTTGTACTTTGTGATTATCTTTACATGTATCTTTACATGTCAAGTCATTTATACTTTTACATTACAAATATTTGGATCATGTTGTGTTCCCTCCTGAGATATTTATGGAAAATTTAATGGATGAATCCTTTTAATGGTTTGTTATGCAATAACACAATGATTCGTATTATGATCATTTCAATCCTTAGTACAAATGGGGGAACATTATGCTCTAATCAATATCTCAGCGTGTAGAGATTGATATTTTAGATATTGAAGTAAGGGATACCCCTACGTCTAGCAAAGCCTAAAGTGCAAAGGAGAATAAGCCACTGTCTCATTTTCATTGACAACTAATCTGAGAGTCTAAAATATCTATTAACAATACCTAATACCCCAAAATCAATACAAGACCTCACATACTATAACTAAAATCATATACAAATAATCCCTGATAGACCTAAGAAAGATCAACAAAATAACCTTCATTATGTAACATTCTATGTATATATCAGGATAGCTAACCTGATCTAATAAGTCAGTATTGAACATGGCTAGCGACATAGTTATACCAAATGCAAACAAAGAGATGCCTATCGGAATGGTCACTAAAGGTAGAATAGTAATATTTTGTAATCTTGATAGAGTATAGCTATCCCGACACATATCTAGGGGTAGGTTGTAATGATGCAGGCCCTATCAGAATAACATATAAGATCGGGGTAGGTGCAAAAGGCTATCCAAATAGTGTAAACTTATAGTGAATTCAAGGATAAAACCTCTATCGATATAACTTGTGAAGATGGGATAACACCTTTTTCCTTTGTCGATGATGAAAGTAATGTCGATAAACATTATCCAGGAGGAGTTTGGGATAACTTGCAAAGTCGGTATAACACATCAACAATGTTTCGATCGATGAAATTATCCCAATGATTTACAAATAGAGTATTATCAGGAGAACTATTCTGATTTAACAATTATAAACTAAGAAACCAATAGCGATAAAAGGAGAACAAATGAGGAGACTCTTATTGGAATGACTTATGAAGTCGGGAAAACAATCTTTGGATATACTGATAGTAGAATTAATGCCAATGGATGTCATAACGATTGCTTATTGGTATAACTTAGGCTGCAATGACGCAAAAAGGAAACAGTTATTGATATCTCTATATTTATTCGCAACGATAAACTTGTCAGAAAGACACCAAACTTAGAGGCAGTGACAGGGAGAGTTAAGTCGATGACATACGTCGTTAGATAATTCAAATTTTGAAAAGATGGCTCATTGATTTATAGGTTGAAACATTTATTTCTGCACGAACAAAATTCTCTAAGAAACACATCCAGGAGATTTTTGGACTAGAATTGCAAATGCATTAAGAAGACATTGAAGCAAGCCGAAAATATAGAAGAAGAAAGCAAGTAAGTGCTTTGATCAATTTCTCTGTGATTATTTCAAGTAATAAATTCAATTGCTTGTAAAGTGGAAACTCCTAGTGGTTTTGCAAAAAGGCAAAGAGGTGAGACAAGCAAGGGTAAGGGGAAGAAATAGAAAATGGAGGAAACAAGTCCAAAAACTAGGATAGAAGAAAGGAAATTGAATCAGGATTTGCTAGATCAATTGTCGGGTTCCACCCCCAAACCTAAGAGGTCTGCAGAGTGGAAATTAGAAGATAACTATGCTGATGTGGGAGATGTGCACACAACTATTAAAGGCTATGAGTTATTCCTGTTTCATTACCACAGGCATGAGAAGCCTGAGCCAATCTACAATCCGTGGAAGTTGAGCTTGGGAAAACTTATTGTTCCCAATGTCAATGTCAATTTGGATCTTCTGAAGCTTCTGGCACAAAACTTTGATCCCAAAAAGAGGGTGATATGTGACTGGGATGGAAATCCTTGTTTCTTCGTATCACGGGAGGCAATTTCAGAAGTTTTTGATTTGCCCAGGGTTTATGATCATCCCATTATACTTGGGGATTTTCTTGAAGAATATCGCAGATTAGATACCACTTATGTTGGATGGAGATTGCCCTTTCACTTGTTTAATCCTGAGGCATCATTAAAGACAGGGGAGGGCTTGACATTTTATGCAAATTTTTTAAAGACTATTTTAAGTATACATACATACTCAGTTGGTCAAGTTCTAGGGTTGAACAATCCAGATTTAATGAGAATAGAATCCATGATCATTGCAACATACATTCAGTTCCTAAAGGCAAGAGAATTTGATTTTACAACATTTATAGCTGAGCAACTTTGGGCAAGACTTGCTGCTATCCAAAGGGACTCTTCCAAAATTCACTTTGCACACTATTCTTTACTCATGCATATGGCGTTGTTTTACGGACAAGGATTGGGGATCTGGCCTGAGGAAATGAGGGTAAGAAAATATGGTGGTGATAACTAGCCTTTGCCAATTCAACTATGGACCTCAATCTAGGACTGCAGATTTGTTAGGTCTAGTTATATTCATTTTGAGTAGTTATTTGTTAAAACTCTATACATATTTTTTGGTCACCCTTGTAACTTTGCACTCTCAAAAGATGTGAAGAGATTTTTAAGGCTTGCAGATTTTGGAGGGCCTGATACTATAAAACACAACTGGGGAGATTGGTATTGTTTGTTTGATGTAACCATGATTAGGATTTATGGCTTTGAAAGGGCCCCATTATTATTGCCAAAAATGGTTCTTGATAGGATAACATATTTGGAGATCATAAGGAAGATGGGATAATCAAATCATGTGCATCTAGCTTCCCATTATAAACAATCTTTTTTACCTGGGACCCTGTGTGTTGGAGAATTCATTGTGAATGGAAGAGAAGGACAAGAGCTCACTTGGAATAAATTGTTCCATTATAATATGGATCTGGGTGCTCCAAGAGATAACTTTGATCCAGAAGGATATATTCATGCAGTAAAAAAGAAGTAGAAACTTGGTGATTATGAGCACATCCCATATTTAAGGGATGATTTAATAAGGAATATGGATGAGAAGGAGGCCGAACTGGCCATTGACAATCATAACAGGGAGATTGAATAAAAAGATAGAGAAAAGAAAACTGTTGAAATATCATCCTCAGATGAAGAAGAGTCATCAAAAGAGCTTTCATTTGAACAATTCTCTATGATACTAATTGAAGAGCAGGTGTCACCTATTAGGGATCCTGATGAAGGAATCCCAATGGAAGATGACCCGAGGCAATTGGCCTGCAATGATTTTGTATCTGATGACAATTTTATAAGGACTCCTGAATTTATGTCTTTCTTGTATAGAGTGAAATATAAAGCAATCAGAGAGGGTGTTGGAGAGGTAACCACCTCAAATGAACAACAATTGTTAGCCACCCTAGAGAATGAAGTAGCACAAGAAATGAGCCTAATGACTCTTGACAGAGGAAGGAAGCTACTTCAAGATGTAGGTGTGCTAATCTTTCCAGGATGGGATCTGAATTCAGCTCTAGTATTTGATAGTTTTCTACATGACATTGATGTTAAACACAAATTGTCTCATGAGGGTGTGACCCAAGTATACATGGGATCACTGTACAACCCTGACAAATATTCTATGTTAATATGGTCACTATACCCTCCAAATAAGAAGCCCATGGTCATTGATACACAAAAGGCCTTTGGACACATCATGACCCTAAATGTTGGTGAAACAAACCCCATGATGACATCTGATTTAGGGGTGAATATTGCTAAATTGAACAAAGCACAAATTCATTTTTTGGTAAAAGAAGGTCAATCTAGTAAACTTAAAATAGTCAAGTTAAATAAAGAAATTGACTAGTTAAAAAAAATATTAAAACAGAAAGAGTCATAGAGATTACTAATACAGGGCAAAAGCTCACAACCTCAGACCAAGGCCAGCAAATTGAAAGAAGAAAATTATCAGCTGCAGGTGCAATTAAGAAAAAACAAAGAGTGAAACCATGTCAGTGCTGATACAAAAGAGACTCACTAATTTGATGACATGGATGGATAAGTATTGGGACATCTACAATAAGAATCAAACTGTCATTGAAGAACATGAGTAATTGGATAAACGATTGCAGGAAAGGTCCTAGGAATTACAAAGTGGAGATGACGTGCATCTGGATGCGGTGCAGAACTGTGAAAAAATAATGAAGGCTCATAAAAGGTATCTGGAAGAGTTAAGAGAAGAGGGAGAAAATTTCCTCAGTGATAGCATAAATAACATCCCGCCCCTGCTCAACAAAGATGGAGGAAAAAAAGAAAAAAATGGGTTGGATCTTCAAGTGCCAACACATACTCAAAAGTGCATTGAAAGCTACTGAGGACCAAGGCATTGGAAAGGTAGCAGATCTCATGGAGAGCATGGTACTGATGGAAGTGGAAGACAAAGACACAATCCATGATTATGACACTAGATACAATGAGAAGTATCTAGCACATTTAACTAATGTGCATTTTATGCCTAACTAGATGATCAGTTATAGCTTTTAATCTCTTTTCAAAAGACTTCAATCAAAGGGCATGACCCTTTGATATATTATAAAATATTCAATGTACTCATTTGAAAAAAAGTTCTAATAGTTGGAAGATAGATAATTACAGTTCAATTTTTTTAAGCATTTTCAGTGTTTCAAGACAAAGACTTTGTTTCAAGTTAATACAAAGAAAGCCAATTCTCTTATTTGCAATTGTGTTGTGGATTTTCATTTTCAAAATAGTTCTCTACTATTATTATCTATGATTGATAATTTATGCTCTAAATCTCTGTGTAAAGAATTTATGTGATGTTACATGGTTGGATTATCAAGATACATCTGAGAATCATTTTTGCCTGTTGTGTCTTGTTTAATTGGTCTTTCAAAGGAAAGTTAAATTCAATTAAACTAATTGTGAAAAGTATCATTTAGCTATATAACATTGGAGGTTGGGTAGCTGACAGATCTATTTGAAAGGGGATTTAAAAAATTATCTCTTAGAGTTATACGTAGGTTTTATAAATGAATAACTCTAATGCCCAAAGGAAATAAGGCACTGGTCTAGTTACAGATAAAATTCAGTTCAAGATCAAACAAATCATTTTCAGATTTATGTTTATGTTAGTAGGAGATAGAAGTAGAGAAAAGGAGTAAGAAGTAATCAAATTGAAACAAGAGCTAATCAGTAAAAGGATAATCAAGAAAATAGAATAAATCAAGTGATTTAAACAATATTATATTTTATCCCAAAGGTATATGCCACTCTGAGATAAACACCAGAAGTAGGAAATATAGTGTGTAATCTTCTATAAAAAACACCAATTTGGAGAACTGATTGGTGAGTAGGTACACCTGCCTAGGTTCTGCAGAGCCTAAAGTGAGGGAGTTAGCAACATTGAAAGGTTCACTCTATTAGTTTTCCAAATCAATTGAAGAGTTC
The DNA here is from genome assembly GCF_030272615.1 of Cryptomeria japonica. Taxonomy (NCBI): domain Eukaryota; kingdom Viridiplantae; phylum Streptophyta; class Pinopsida; order Cupressales; family Cupressaceae; genus Cryptomeria; species Cryptomeria japonica. The sequence continues at coordinate 479,119,717 of NC_081410.1, read as the reverse complement.
GAAGATAAGATTTGGCATTGCCTCAGAACTTATCCAATCTGTTGATTTGAGAACCAACACCTACTAGGATATATGACCACCTTTTTGCATCCCTAAAGTATCTAATTGAATGAATCCTAATTGAACCAGATCCCTAATGCATATAATTAACTAAATGTATCTAAAATGAACTCATCTAAGATGAATGGATGAATCTAAGCTAGAGAGAGAGAGAGAGAGAGAGAGAGAGAGAGAGTAATAGGCAAAGAGAGAGAGATGTGAGAGAGAAAGAGAAAGGGAGGACAGGGAGAGAATGGACAAAATGGGATGGAGACATCTTTGTGTGTGTGTGTGTGTGTGTGAGAGAGAGAGAGAGAGAGAGAGAGAGAGAGAGAGAGATAATATTCATAATATCTACAAGTCAACCACAAGTTAGTTTATCAATCACAATGTCTAGTCAACTAGGTCCTAAAACCCACACATTACTCCAAGAGTGGGGACATGAACTACATGTCACCCAACTCACACTATACTTGGTCCAATGAACCTCCACACACTTTGTCTAGCTAGTGCATAGCACAATACTCTAGTGTATTTATTTGGAACACCCTGGAACAAACTACGAACTAGTCATAGTGAGCATAATGTCAACCTTAACTTTCCTTATTGATCACCCCCTATAAAATTTGAATAGATTTGTCTTTATGTTTAGCCCAACTAAAAGCCTCAAAACAACATAGTGGTAGAACGTGGTACAAAATATTGCATCAATGTACTAATAGGTTGTGAGAAATAGACCTTTGAAAAATATCATAAATAATTTTTAATATAGAAATTTTTAATATCCCGTAGGTCAATTTTGATTTTTACATATAATTACATATAGAAATGTATAATATCCCATACCTTGACAATGTTTACTTATAATTTCATATAAAAATGTTTAATATCCCATAGGTCAATTTTAATTTTACATATAATTATAATATCATACATATTTACATATAATTATAATATCCCATAGGTCAATTTCAATTTCAAATTACTCTGCAAAGCAAAAGACTTCGAAAAACTTCATTCCCGCGAGGCAAAGCAAAAGAATTCAAAAAACTTCATTCCCACAAGGCAAAGCAGGAGAGGAGATTCACAGACGGCGGCGAATGAAGATTTCATTCGCGCACAGGAGAGGAGATTTGCAGGAGGAGGAAATTAGTTTATAGGTGAGCAATCACTTAGCTTCATCTTATGTGCATTTCAAACATAATCAGAATTATTTGTTTCCCTTTTCAATGATCTTCTAGGGTTTTTTAGAGACTTGTTCTTGGTATTGCAAGGGTTTGTATGCTTTATGAAGGCTTTGAAGGATGTTATTTGAATGTTGGGATTGTGTCGAGTACTTCTTTTGTATATGGACAGTAAATTGAATGTTAGGGGAAGACATCGTATGTGATGTGCAAGGCGACTAGCGCATCTTGTCACTAGGAACCTTAAGCGTACTAGAAGATTAGAACTCAGACATGTATTGCAATCACATTTATTTATTTATTATTATTATTAAGTGCTATCAAATGGGGATAGCTCCCTTACATCCCATATGTAGGCTACATAGTAGCAGATTCAGAAAGAAAACTATTCTAAATAATGGAAAATTGCAACGAGCCTTTCAACAATGTCCACCACATACATAGCCAAGGCCGCACTAAGCTAGTTATCATTTGAGTTCAGGAATCTCCTGAAGGGCCCCAATTCATGGTTTCTAACACCCACTTGGAACACCTCCAAAGCCTCTACCATGAAATCCTTCTTCGTTTCTTGCACAACCCTGACCTGCCGAGCATCCTCGTCCTCCGACTTAGACTCTTCCTCTAGTGGATCCAATATGTAATATTCTGGATTGAAGTACACATCCATAGCACTAGTCCAGCCGCTCGAATCCAAGTCCAGAATAGCACTTGCTACCACCTGCCCATTGAATGATCTTACGAAGGCATCGATCATCTGTATGCATGCTTCCTTGGAATCAAGGATGTCAACCATTGGGCACATAATCGCCTCATAGATGAAACCATCACACCAATGCTTGTCCCCGCCTAAAATACCCTTGGCCAGATGCTACAACGCATCTCAAGTGAGCTCATCCGAGTTAAAAAGTCTCTTGCATTGCTGCTGAAATGTCTCCTCTGCACATGGGAATCTCAACCCAAAGTGATGGACCATTTTCCCTCAGTTCTCTGCCTACATCCATTGCTCAATCTACCTTCCTATTTAACCTTATCCTTATGATCCCTTGAAATGGCAAGAATCTCGAAAAAGACTAATTAGATCCTTCTATTTTCAAGATGCAGATTTCTTGTCCTTATCGAACAATGAGCTTTATCTTAAAGAAATAAAATTGATATCCCGTGAAAACAAAATTCATATTTGGATTTGAAGTGTCCTAATCTCTTGCCACCTTCTCCCAATGTCTCTTCTTTCACGGTAACTAGAGCCTTATTTTCATCTATCATGATCACCTTTGTCAATCCAGATCCAAATTTGTGGTTTGAAATCCAGATCAGTACCCTCCCTTAGTTGTACCTATCCAATGCCTTCTTTTTTGTGTCTGCACGAGGTTCATAGTCATCCACTAGAATCTGTTCCAAATCCTCATTCAGAATTTCCTCGAAAACCTTCTCATCCTTTGTCCTTAAATCTTTTGTTCCTGAGTGCATTTGTCTAGTTCCTTGGTGTCTAGTCCTAAATGGAAAAGAGAAGTGCACATCTGATTTTAATTAAGAAGTGCACACTTGATTATGAAATTTTATGTCCCTTTCAAAGGGAAGAAATAATGAAGAGCTACACTCTTTCAAAAGGTTGCTATTTATATTAAGAACTATTATATGGGATATTATAATTATATGTAAAAATTAAAATTGAAATATCCCATTACTTATAATCACTATACAAAGCAAAAGATCAAAATTGACATATGCGATATTAAACATTTCTATATGTAATTAGAGAATTTGTGATACAAATGAGCATTGCCAAGATATGTTGAATATATGTTTTGCACTATTTGACCAATATAAGCAATGTATGAAAATGCGGTAACATAGACAAGACAGTGAACAGTCAGAAAAAATGCCTTAAAGAAATGTGGTCTCATGGTGATGGAATGCCATGACAGTCAAATTACTATGGATTGTCATGGCATTCCATCACCATGAGAACACATTTATTTGAGACATTTTTTCAAATAGTTTGCTGCCTTGTCTATGCAAGGTAGTGAACCATTTGATAAAATTCTTAAGACAAACATGTATTTAGTTGTATGTACTTGATTGTAATCAATAAATAAGTTGCTTTTACCTACCCCTAATTGTGTATTGTGTAGTGTGATGAAATGATTGATTTTTTATAGTCCTAAAGAATACTCTTTACCATTCATTCCAGTATTTGTATAAACTATGATGATTGTATATTGTAACAAGAAATAAATCTATTCATGTTCTCTACTAAGTAATTTTTAGCATACGTATCATGTGACTTATGTAAATCTGATTATGATTGACCTTCATATAAGATGTAAGCTAACACAAGATAAACAAATTACATATGCAGGAACCTAAACCCCTTGACAAGGATCCTGCACAATCTACATAAAGGAAAGGCGACAATACTTCTCATGGATCGACAGGTATAAGTCAATACACCATATAGAAACCATTTATTATTTTCTTGCTTTCTCTTTACACCCATCTTGGAGTGGTTTAATAATAAGCTAGGTTTTAGCAATTATATTTTGTCAAAACTTTTATTTTTTTCTCACCTAAACCACCTTGACATCCACATGGTATAGCTCATTCCACTTTCTCAGCCCTCCTATATGCTTTAAGTGACAAGAAAGACTATTTTTCTGAGTTTTTGAAGCTCTAAAATTACCTAGAAAACAAACTTGCTCAGTTTTTGAAACCTCCACATTAGAAGCAACTCTAATACATTTATCAACACTTGAAGCCCTAGTTGGCCTTATTCGAATTTAAATCTCAACATCAACTTTAGGGCCGACTTATTCATCAACATTAACCTTGATGAATTTGAGGGAAAAGCATGAGCCATTCTTATCAATCCATGCAATGGACCTTTGACAACCCACCCTCAAATCTATTTGCAGCATTTGCAAAAAATCAACAAGATATGGTGAACCGTCTATTACAACTTCTTGTCGTCTTTCTCCATGGAATCCTAAAATTTATTTCCTCTCACAATAAAAATCAACCCTCTCCCAACTATCTCTCTCATTTAATGGAGTGAAGGTACCACCAAATAGGTATTTGTTATATGTGTCTTCCTCGAGTGAGGGAAATTCAGGAAGAGAAGAGGAAAGTGAGACATGTAGTAGGTCTAAAAGAGGAAGATCAACTAGAGGTCAAAAGATTAGAATAAAATTCCATAAACACATGGAATTTTTTCTTTCTCAAGGGGGTCATGCTCTTATGATGACAGGAGCATAGGAGACATCGAGGTGCCCTTGAGGTACAAACATCTACAGAAACAATGGGTACCCAAGGAACTTCCTCCAATAAACATTGATTCTTGTGTTAATGGGAGGATGTATCGCATAACACCATCGTTATTACATGGTTTGGGCCTATTTTCCATGGATGACATAAAGGTCTATTACAAAAAAGTTTTTGAATTGATGGAGTATGTCGGACCATGTTACAATTAAAAAAATTGGATGCAGCTGGTTCGATATACACGAAGTATGCGTAGGTATGCACTGTTAGCAAATTATATAAAACTAAAAGATAATGATCAAAGTAAAAGAGTGGCTATGTACATTGATGGAAGGCCAAAAGCAACAGGGAATATACCTGGGTCAACTTATAGGCAACCCAATTGCATATTCAAGGCGTGCGAGGGAAACTGTGTATTTGTATGTGCGATAAAATCAATAAGTGCATCGGAAGAGCTGCTAATCGATTACAATTTGAATCACATAGATACAAAAAAAGTTGCTATCATGGGGGTGGTACGTACTTATATATACCATTTAAACCAACCTCCAATTAATGACTCCAATATACCATTTTATTATTAAGTTTTTTTGGTAAGTCTATTGGTTTCATTTCGCTAATGTTTTTTTATATTTAATTTTTGTCACAGCACAACATTGATCCGACACATAGCACAGACTGGGATGCAGCTCCAGGCACTTTTACCGAGCAGGTAAACCTCATTGTAATTGTACAAATTAGATACAATCAAAATGTTATATTATTATGTTCTTTTCTTTAGGGTTTTGGATTAATTTTGATAATGTTACTAATATTCTTGTCATAGATGGATGTTCAGGGAAAGACTTCTGTAGTAGCTGAGAACATCAATACAAAGGTGGACTCACTATTATGCGATGATGACATTGCATATTCCACAAACCCTGCTGAAATGATAAGAAAGACGCAAAAAAATAATAATAAAGAAATTCTTAAATTGTTATTCATAGTCCCTCAAACTGATGAGATACAAGAGAGGGTGAAACAATTCACAAAGAGAGCACAAAACTTGCAAGTAAGCAGTCATGCAATCTTTAATTATAACATAATTTCATTCACGGTTTATATTTTATACTATTTTATGTCATGAACTAAAATATGTACGTGTTGTTTTTATAGGAATTTTTGCATCCTCATGAAGCTGGTGGCCATGATCAGGGTACTCTGGGTAGTTCAGGTGATGACCATGTTTTGTGCATACACCAACTCATATTTTTACATGTTCCTATCCTTTCGTTAATGTGTTATTTCTCATATATTTAATGTATTAATCTTCAGGTGTTGTCCATGTTCTTGTGCATTGACCACCTCATCTGACCCCATCATCTGCACCTATATTGCCGACTGCAATGTCAGCAACATGCAACATGCAGTCATCGAGTACTGCACCGACCTATGCATTATGACATGTACCTGGAGATGCAGAGGCCACTAGTGGTGATATTTAGCAACATTTCCTGGATCTTCCCATATTACTAGTACAGGAATGTTGTCGGTCACATTTGTGGTGACCGATGATCTTGTTCCCATAAAGATAGAGAAGGTTCCAGGTACTTTAAAATTATTATTATATATAGTCCAATTATAATTTACTTATCGATCACTCATTTTGGACTAATGATCTCATGATTTTTTTGCAGGCAATGATGCTTTTTATAAAAATATAAATGATATTACATTGGAGATCTTCGGGCTCACCATACGTACACGGTGGAATGCCCAAAATCAACAATTAAAAGATGAACTCATAAACCGTTTGGCTGTGTTGTTCGAAAATGACACATTCAACAAAACCAAGGTCCTTCAAAAAGCTAGCACATATCTAAAGTATGTGAGGGACCAATATAGGACACATTTAGAGAAGAACAGAAAGTACGAGCGTCCCCCCATGATTCCAGAGAGGGAGTGGAAGGACCTAGTTTTAGATGGAAAGGAGAAAGATGAAAAGACAAAAGGACATACACCACTAGGCAAAGGAAGGTATGTGATACTATTAACAATGTAATTATGTACTAATTACTCTTTATATTTACATAATCTAACATATTTCAAACTTTTCATAGGTTGTCAGACACATCGAAGGCAACTAAGGCAAGACTAGAAAAGCACGAGCAACACAAACTTGGCTCCGGTGATTATAAGAAAGTTTCCACACGAATTATAAGTATCAATAAATAAAATATCGCGTCAAAATAATAAATTGCAAACAATTCTTTTTAATCAAACAATAGAAGCAAAATTCATGATATTAAGCAAAAATGCAGGGCTCTGAATTCAATAGAGCGCCCACAGAAGATGACATGAAAATTGCCTTCCAGCAAGGCTATGGAGCCTTGGTTGAACGCCTAAGAGAATTGAGTGGCAAACACAAGATTCCAATGCATCTGTCACACAGGTAAATAAGCTAAATGAAAATTATTTAAAATTAAATACTTGAGCAATAATCTATTCGATGTTAATTCCCAACATAAAGTGACTATATTTGTTTTAAATAAGCAAGCAATGATAACAATGCACTTGGAATTGGAATGCAACCTGCTAAGGGTAGAACACAACCTGCACATGATGAAGGTCATGGTGTGCATCCTGGTACTGGAGGTATTCATGTTCTATACAATTTTTTTTATGTAATTATTAATACAATTAAACATCTTTAATTGAAATTGGTGTAGTAATTAATGTAGCCTTTTTTGTTTTTATTTTAGTGCATGTAGAGTGTGGTGAACAAGTGGAGCATGATCAGGGTAGACAACACCAGGAACGTGATGTGCCCCCATCAGGTAAATAGGACCATTGTATTCCTTTAAACGAATTTAATTGCAATTGGTGTATTGATTAATGTAACCTTTCGTGTTTCAACTCCAGAGGATTTAGAGGGTGTTCAACATGTTGAGGATGAGGCTAGACAAAATGATTAGGAAGATGATGTGGCCCCATCAGGTAAAGAGTACTCCTATAATGTTCTTTTAATTAATGAAATACTTGTAACAATAATAAAAAATCTTATGAAAATAACCCATTTCTTTGTTATTGTAGCGGAGCCCCCTTTGCCTAAGCGTCCTCATCGTGAGTATAGGACTAGGCATACATTAAGATCATGAGCAGAGGGCACAACAACTGAAGAGGGGAAAAATGATGAAGAAAACAATGCAACACTTAGTCTTTACTTAGCTTCAAAAATAAATAAATAAATAAATGATTGTAATTGTATTATTTGTTAATGAATAAATTTTATGTGTTAATGAATGTAATGTTATATTTTATTAATGGATGAAAGAATGAATGAATGTTATATGTTAAAGGGGAATTTAGAGTGATATTAGGGGGGGAGGGCGGGGGGGCGAGGGTCAAATGAGATTCCACCTTCACGTGGTTGGCCCTATTAAGTAGAGAATATTAAATTATTCTTGAAGCAAAGAGAAGCTCAATAAGGTAACACACTTTTCAATATTTCATTATGCTCCATTGTTAATATTATTGAATAATATGTATTGAATCTTAATTGCAGGGTCCAACAGAGCCAACATGAACAACAACACAAGAAGTTACTTAGTGGAGACCATCAAAGATAAGGTCCTTGATTAAGATTTTGTTATTTATATTCATATTGCTGATTACAGAAAATAGATTTTGTTGTTTATATTCATATTGCTGATTACATAGGAAAATATTCATTTAATTTTTTAAAAGGGAAGTCACCAAATACACCAAATAGTTGTCTAAGTGTGAGATCAAAGATTAGCAATTAGGAGTCCTTTAGGAGGTATCAGGATTTCAGGGTTTGGTGTAAATTAGGAAGTGGAGAGCCTCAAGTTGGCCTTGGGTAAGTTGAGTAAGCCTAAAATAATGTGTATTAATGGTTGGATGAGGGTTAGGAAGCATGAGTTCATTGTTGGGATGTGTAAACCTTGTGAGTACCTAGTGGCCTTATGAGGGTTCTTGAAGTTTGGGAAGGGTAATCGCCTTGTTTGAATAGGTGAGTTAGGAGAAAGATCAACCACACTCACACATCCTTCCACACATATCTAACCTTCTTGAACCCACAATATTGTTCTACAACTCACAAACACCCTCAAACTTCACATTGTTACTCAACTAGGACTACCCCTTAAATAAGACTCCTTCTCTTCATGAAATACCAACTCACAATGCGTAAGACTTCTATAAAACACATACACAACCCCCTTGAAGACTCTTCTTTCTTGACCAAACCACCTTTCTACACCCCCCATCCACCCTAAGGGATTCAACAACATTTATTGCAGGTTTACTATCTTTAGGATAGTCATGACAAATGTGGTCCTCTCCTCCCACTAGGACTTTCTAGCACCTCCAAGGGTCACAATTGGTCTCCACACACCTTTCCCAATTGTTTCCCACTCATCAAACCCACTCTTTGCATCTTATTCATAAGACCTTAGTCCACTAATCTTCTAGGATAGTCATAGGCTCAATTTAGGACAATCATATTAATAATGGTCAATTTGATCCACCAAGGGCCACAATGCCTTGGGAAGGGTCTTCAATAACCCCTCACACCCCTTACTACCTTCCTCAAACCTTCCAAGTTCACTTTCACTCTTATATCCACCCAAACAACTCCAATCTTGTTGCCTTTAGCAGTCCGAGACACAAAATCAGTCACTTTACAATTTGTATTCCTTCATGGTTTTTTTCTCGGATCTCTTCTACACTCTTGAGGTTGCTTCTTGAATATTTTGTTCATGGATACCTGAACTTTGATGATGAAAACTATTAGAGGAAGAATACATGAGGAGCAAAGGGTCCTTTTAGGTCAACATGGAAGAGACCAAAAAGCATCAACGCTTTGCATCATCACCAAAACATAACACAAAAGCACATATACAACACAACATGTATACAACATATATAAGAATAAATATACAAATACGAGAATGCCGCATATAAACAAGGGATAGAAACCACTATGAAATATAGTTTACACTTGTCCTTGAACTAAGAACTTCAACATTTTAATGGACTACATAGGGCACTGCCTTAAAAAATGAGCCAACTTCACATGAAATTGGTCTAAGGTAGAAATAATGGTAAAAGGAACATCTAAGCTTTTAAATTCAACTTTAACTTGAGGGTGATGGAACCAATGGTGGGACAAGTGAAACCATCATGCACCTTAATCAAAACTTTGGATTTATCATAATTGTCTCGATATAATGCATATGTGAAAAGATATTCTTTTGTATTCATATTAACCATACGTATTGGATTAATAAGAACCCTACATGTGAGTTTTTCATTAGTTATAGAAGCAATGTATATTGGTCCATCAGGTGTATGCTTTGAGTTACCACTTTGGGTAAAGGTGATATTAGGTTCAATCTTAGGTTTTAGTCTATCTTGTTTAGGAACTGGTTTCATCACATTCACTAGATGTTCAATTCAGTTGGTAACTCCAAGGGTCACCTTTTCATCCTAGTGACTACTTTCAATCTTATGAATATCATTGTCCCTTGATAAGGCATTTTATTCATTGATGTTGAAATATATCCCTAATGCCTTTGTCATATGACTGGATTTTGTGATGCTATATATTGTCTTGTGTTTTTTCTTTCCTAACTACCATAGTTGCTCATACATCTCTTAATTACTTTAATTCTTATCTTGGTTCAATGTTGAGGCTTTAAACTATCAATGTAGATTGATCGTTGGCATTTTCTGACAATGGCTGCATTTTGTTGTGATCGATACTCTTGATAGTCTATATAACTGTGAATGGTCCTTTTGTTAAATGATGTTACTATTTTGACTATGTATTGTAGGTCTATGAGACTTTGGGACTATCAAATATTTATTCATATTGCTGCTATGATACTATCATGTTCTCATTCATCTAAACCTTATACCCCTTTAAACCTAAATCATTGTAATCATTGCAAGACCACTAATGTTATTTTTTTCTCGAGTACCCTCTAGAGGGGGTATCATCCTCATTTTTCTACCCTACTGTTGATACCCCAAAATCTAGTAACAATACCTAATACCCCTAGCATGTTAGTCATCACCAAGATTTAATATTTGGCATAAGTGAAAGGTTGAAGCTACATAAGTTTTCTTTAACTCAAGACAAGACCTTACATACTATAACTAAAACCATTCCTTTAAACTAATTTAATTGCAATTGATGTATTGATTAAGGCAACCTTTCATATTTCAACTCCAGAGGATTTGGAGGGTGTTCAACATGTTGAGGATGAGGCTAGACAAAATGATCAGGAAGATGATGTGGCCCTATCAGGTAAAGAGCACCCCTGTAATGTTCTTTTAATTAATGAAATAATTGTAACAATAATTAAAAATCTTATGAATTTAACCCATTTCTTTATTATTGCAGTGGACCCCCCTTTGCCTAGGTGTCCTCGTCATGAGTACAAGACTAGGAATACATTAAGATCACAATCAAAAGGCACAACAACTGAAGAGGGGAAAAATGATGAAGAAAATGATGCAACACTTAGTCTTTACGTAGCTTCAATTTTTTTATTTTTTTTTAAATGATTGTAATCGTATTATTTGTTAATAAATGAATTTTATGTGTTAATGAATGTAATGTTATATTTTATTAATGGATGAAAGAATGAATGAATGTTATATGTTAACGAGGAATTTAGAGTGATGTTGGGGGGGGGGGGCGGGGTGGGGAGGGCCAAATGAGCTTCCCCCTTCACGTGGTTGGCCGTGTTAAGTAGAGAATATTAAACTATTCTTGAAGCAAAGAGAAGCTCAATAAGGTAACACACTTTTTAATATTTCATTATGATCCATTGTTAATCTTATTGAATAATATGTAATGAATCTTAATTGTAGGGTCCAACAGAGCCAACATGAACAACAACACAAGAAGTTACTTAGTGGAGACCATCAAAGGTAAGGTCCTTGATTAAGATTTTGTTATTTATATTCATATTGCTGATTACAGAAAATAGATTTTGTTGTTTATATTCATATTGTTGATTACATAGGAAAATATTCATTTAACTTTTTAAAAGGGCAGTCACCAAATGCACCAAATAATTGTGTAAGTCTGAGATCAAAGATTATCAATTAGGAGTCCTTTAGGAGGTATTAGGATTTTGGGGTTTGGTGTGAATTAGGAAGTGGAGAGCCTCAAGTTGGCCTTGGAAAAGTTGAGTAAGCCTAAACTAATGTGTATTAATGGTCGGATGAGGGTTGGGAAGCATGAGTGCATTGTTGGGATGTGTAAACCTTGTGAGTACCTAGTGGCCTTGTGAGGGCTTTTGAAGTTTGGGAAGGGTAATCACCTTGTTTGAATAGGTGTGTTGGGAGGGCTCTGGAGGGCTCTTGAAGTTTGGGAAGAGTAATCGTGGTATATGGAAGGCCTACGACCTTGCCAATACCACAATGAAATGCAAGGGAACAATGTGTGGTCGGGGTTGTCAACCTACCACACACCACATTGTGGTATGTGATGGGTCAACAACCCCTCCCACATCATAATGCAGTTAATAGAATTCGGTATAACATGAAAGAAAGGTGAGATCATGGCAAGGTCGTAGAATTGCCACAAACCACTCAATGGTGCATGTCAGGCCGACGGCCCCGCCACAACACCAAAAAAGAAGATCAAAAGAAATAATCAAAATCATTTAGGATCATATGATCGAAGCAAAAAATATGGTAATAAAAACCAGTGAAATGCATACGAAAATAAAAATAACTTGGAAGAACAAAAAGAGTTTCTAAAACTATAACAAGAGGGAAAAATAGATACATACTCAAAATGTATGATTGAATTCTTCTCCCTCCAGCCACAAAATCAACTTGGGAAAGATTAAAATGAGGGTCAAAAGAGATAAATAAGTCTTAAAAACCAAGGTAAAAGACTCCTAAACCAATTCTTCAAATGAGCTACAAAAAAACTCAAAGTGCAATAAATGAGTACAATTCGGGTTTATAAACCCGATTTGCACTTATGAGGTGTAAATCAGATTTATGAACCCAAATTACAGCTAAAAGGTGAAAAGAGCCAAAAGAGATGTAAATCGGGTCTACAAACCCGATTTACACCTAAAATGCCTAACTTAGTGTAAATCAGGTTCGTAGACCCGATTTACACCTAGACCTCACATAAAAGTGAATAAGTGTAAAACATGGAGAAAACACGCTTATGATGACAAAAATGTCCCATAAAGCAAACCATAGAACAAGATGAACCACAAATGAACCAAAATTTGTGGGGTACGGGCTCATTTTTTTGCTCACACTAAAAACAAGGATAACAATATATATATATATATATATATATATATATACATGCATATATACATACATATATATGTATGTATGTACATGCATATATACATACATATATATGTATGTATGTATGTATATATACATATATATATTGTCATGCCTAATTTTTTGGGCAAAAACGCAACAATAGTTTTTTTTAAACAACCCTAAAATATTAGATGTTCTACGAACAAAAGATGAGATAACTTAATTTGTTTACACTAAAGGTTAACTCATGCGTTAATAAGAATGGTTTCTTTGAGAGAACGATAATTTATTTAACTTAATAATTACAATGATTACATTTTGGAAACTGAATTATTTAACCCTAAGAAGTCATCACAACTTAATTAATTAATTAATTATCTGCCCAAATAAATCCTTCAATTATATTAAGTTAATAATAAACCTTTGTAATATTTAATAGAATTTCAAAAATTCATTAAATTAATATTAATACAATACCATTGTATTAATAATAATAATTAATTGAGCCAATTAAAATAATGTATTCAAAATCATCTTTTAAAATTAACCTAATCAATAATAATATTTCCTAACAAAATAACCTTTCATTATTGTTGAAATAAATCCCCCCCAAATATTTAATATTCATAATAAATTACCCCTTTAGATTTAAATTAAAACAATCATTATACTTAACAATACCCCGTTCATAAATGTTTAAGAAAGTTAAAAGTGTATATATATATATATATTCTTTTAGTACATCTAACCTTTAAATTAAATAATAAACCCCTTTAACATTATAAATTTAACTTTGTTTAAAATGGGGTTTCCTCATTCACTTTATTTCAAATCTTAAAATAATCCCCTCTACTATTATTTTATTCTCTTTTTTTTTATCATGAGGGTTTATTCTATTTAGGGTTTCCCCTTTATTTATCCTACATGAGGACTACCTATATTTTCTTTGTTCTTATTTCCTATTAAACTCACCCTAACCCTGATCTCAGGTTAGGGCTTTCTTTTTGATTTTGAATGTCATGTTAAATTTTGTTGCAGGTCGAAGACTCTAGCGACGGTTTGAGATTGGCAGAGGGGAGAACTATGGCTCTTGACCCATAGTGGCAGCTGAAGCCGCTGTAGTGGGTCGTGGCCGAGGCCGCCCCTGTGGGTCGCGACCCACAATGCAGGCGAAGCCGCCCTATGGGTTCGACCCAAAAAAATAAACTTTATTTTTTTGTTTGCACAATTTTTTTTTTGCATATGAAGTTTAAAGCCTTCAAGAATATTTATAAACTTCATATGCATCTTATTTTAAATACATATTTAATTCTCTTTGCTCCTACTTTTGCAAATGCATAATTTTAAACTTCATATGCATCTAAAAATAAGATGCATATGAAGTTTAAAGCCTTCAAGAATATTTATTTTGACAATAACTAAATCTGAAACTTTACAACTTAATTTCATCTAAGAAATACACTTCCCAACTTTATTCTTTTCTCTTTAAGAAGATTACAATAGAAAACATAATGCTTTTATTTTACTTTTCATGCTATGAAAATAATAAAACTTACTATCTTCGTACATTCTTTTACTCATAATCTTTTGAACAATTTCTAATAAAATACAATTTTATTTTTTTTTAAATCCACTTTTACAATAGTAATAAGATTACAATCTCAAGCCTATTACATTTCTACAAGAATGGGGCTTGTTAAAATACATATTTTTAGAATTTACAAATGAATCAAATAGGAGACTTGCACATGAATTTGGCTTTTCTCCATCCTTTATTTCAAATAAAAACCTGCAAATAAAAATTGTAGGTTGTGACCATGGAGGCTCACCTCCCAACCTAGGCTTACAAGAAGCCACCCTCGAGCTAGGAGAACCAAGGCTAAACGGGTTACAAACAAACTCAACCACGAAAGCAAGAAGAACTCATCAACACCAGAACTCCCAACCCAAGGATTTACAAAGTCACCAAGTAACTAACTTTGTGGGGTGAAGGTGGACCAAGTACCTAGAGGAGATCTGGAAGAAAGAGGAACAAATGTCTTTACAAGGCTACCAAAATATAACCATCTCAAGTCACATACTTGACCCAAAACAAACCTTATGTCCTCCATAGCATACAAGCCCATATCTCCCCTTATGACCCCCTTTGCATAAGTATAAAAATAATGCAGCAAGGGTCCCATAACCCTTGTGTGTCTCTCTCTTCCAAGAAGAGAGTCTCTACACTCATAGGCTTTCAAGCAGCCCTTCACCCCCAAGGCTACTCTACCCTCCCAAGGGTGAGTATGGCCTTGAAACACCCATAACACACATAATCATACAACTCATAAAAATAAACACAAAGAAAGAACTACAACATTCAACTTCACAAATCACATAAACAACAAAGAAAAATACACAAACAATCTTTCCTTCACATAAACAATGGAATTCAATATGCAAGGAAGAAACACTACCAACCTTTGATCAGCAAATGGTATGAGGAATGGTTGAAGGAGAGATGCCCAATCCACTAGTTTTTTCTTTCCAAAACTAAAAATATGGCAACTTCTAAAACCAAATTTTCAACAAACTCTAAGTCTCCAAGATTGGAGAGTGGGTGATCAAAATCCTAAGTTTGAATCCCTTTCCTAAGTAGATTCTTCTCACACCTTCCAACCTCTTGGAAAGGATGTGAGATCTCATAGGTTGGTCTTCCCAACCTCTTACATACTTTCTAAAAATGGAAACTGAAAAAGGAAAGAGAAAGTGGGGAAGAGCAACTATCACTCAAATGGAAGGTTGTCTAATTAAGGAGAAATCCTCAAAAGTTGAATTTCGTCCATCTTGGAAAACTCAACTTTTGAGGTGACTTGACAGTCATATGTGAGTGGTCACATGGTTAAAATTGACCTTTACCCATATGTATAACATATGGGCCTTCAAAAATGCCCTAAACCTAACCTTAGAAGTTACTTTGACCCTCTAGAAGCTCACCTAAAGTTTACCTACGGGTCAAACTTGAGTTGACCATTCTAATGGCTCTCTATCTAAGATCCTATTGGGGTCACACTAAGATATTTTGAATAATGCATTGGTTATACAAATTCTCTCAAGGGACATGTCATTGTCAACTCACTTCACAACACAAGTGTCAAGTGACACCATAAAAATACACAATACTTTAATACGCATGGCAATATCCCTTTTTGGAATTAACAAATTTAACAAATACAAATTAAACATACATTCAAATATTCATATTTACAAATAAAACACATTACACACGAGGTGTTGTCTCTCCAAATAGACAACCCTTGGCTTCACAAATGCACATAGGTTTAGCTTGATTCTCCGAATAGTTTCCATGGTCACATGGATTAGTATTCCCGCACATCTCACTTTGCACATTAGTAATATCAAATAATCACATGCAATATTAATATATGAAAAGAATACAATTTAGACACTTTGCATATAATTTAAATCATAACAATCAATTTTTAATTATCCAATCAAATCCACATGAAATAATTTACTTAATGGCATCATCATAATCATCATGAAATTCAATCATACATAAGGCATGCATCCATGTTTTCCAACATCATAAATAAAGTACCGCAAATCAGAAATAAATGGCATACATCATATCAATGTTATCCAATCACTGGATCATATAAAATATATATCCATAATGCATCAAAATAAAGTATCAATAATAAGTCCAACATGAAAAATAACTGCAATGCTATGATAGCTCGAGGTAGGGCCACACACACACACAGACATATGTATGTATGTATGTATATATACATATATATACATACACATACATATACATACATACATATGTGTTTGTACGTACATGTATATATGTACATACATAAATATGTGTGTGTGTGTGTGCACATATATATGTACATACATACATATATATGTGTGTGTGTGTAGATACATACATACATGCATGCATATGTATGTGTGTGTGTGTGAATATATATATATATATATATATATATATATATATATATATATATATATATATATATATATATATATATATATATATATATATCACCAATGGAAGATATTCTTCCCACTTATATTGTTGACCCATACAATACATTCTAAGGAGGTCTTTAACTAACTGATTCACTCTTTTCGTCAATCAATTGTTTGAAGGCGATATGCTATACTAAAATTCAACCTTGTACCCAAACTCACATTTAATGTCATCCAAAATCTAAAAGTCATGCAAGTGTCACAATTTGAAATGATCATCTCTAACACTCCATGCAACTAAAAGATTACTTGGATAAACTTCTTATCTAATGTCGATGATCCATTCATAAGATTCCTTGGGATGAAGTGTGTAACCTTGGTCAACTTATCCACCACTACCAAGATGACGTCATGTTTATTCTTTGAAACAGGAAACCCCAAAATGAAGTCCATGCTAATTACTTTCCATTTATACTTAGGTATGTCATGAGAGTACACAATCCCTATTAAATGCACATTTTCATTTTTGACTCACTAACACTCCAAGCATCAAGCGACAAACTCAATCATATCCTTCTTGAGTTTAAGCCAAAAATGTAAAGATCTCTATTCTTATACCATCTTGGTTACTCCTAGGTGCCTTGAATAAGGTGTGTTGAGGATTTACTCTAAGATCAACTTCCTCAAATCTCTTGAGTCTGGAATGTACATCCTCTCTTGGTACCTCAATAATCCATCTGACTCAAACACATAGCCATCAAATCAACAATCTAAAGGATTTTTCTTTAAAGCATGCTTCACTTTGGAACAATGCTCATCTCCTTGTAGATTCTGAACTACTTGTCTCAAATTAGACCTAGTAGTAACCATGACTGCTAGATACCTTTTTCTGCTAAGAGCATCTACTACTCTATTCTCCTTTCCCTTGATGTATTCAATCCCAAAGTCATACTCACTAAGAAACTCTAGCCATCTTCTTTGGTGAGCATTGAGATTGGGTTAAGTAAATACATTCTTGAGTCATAGGTGATTTGTCTTCAACTCAAAAGGCTTACCCAAAAGATAGTGTCTCCACATCTGAAGTGCATGAACCATGGTTGCTAACTCTAGGTAATGCGGTGTACAGTTCAACTCATGTTGCTTCAACTTCCTAAACTCATAATCCTCCTACACCTTCACTTGATGCATTGGTTATCATCATGAATTGCCCAATACGATCGGGGTATAGTCAAAATCAAAGTTTTCATGTGCTTTTCCTTCAAAAGTTGGAAAGCTTTCTCACACTTCTCATTCTACTCAAATCTTTTTCCTTTCCTTTGGAGTGAAGTGATAGGTGTTGCAATTTGTTGGGTGAAAATATTGTAAATTGATGAAGGCTCATAAAATGTGTGTTTCACGACAACACACAAGATGATATCTCTCAGAAGGAAAGATATGATCCCCCTCCTAATTATAAGAGAAGGCTCCCCCTTTCTGCTACAATTACTTTCTATTTCACCTACCTGCTAACTTTACACTAATTCAAGGTACAATAACAACTTGGTTCTCTTTTTTCAAAACCAGTTATATCCAATTCTCTTTTAAGAATAGACTTTCCCTTAAATAACTTTGAAAACTTGCAGTAATATTATGCTAACTAATTTGGAAAGTAAATTGTATGTGAAAGAACAAAGTCTTTAGTTACTTCCCTTTTCTAAAAATGACCTAGGGACGAGAATTTGCACGCTTAAGAACTCAAAGATTCTTTCTATGTACTAAGAATCCTATCAACCAATGTAACCCAAATATTGTCAGCTCAACGACACAAATATATTGTAAGATATTCTACTCTAACTAGATATTTTGTATAGCACAAAGACTTTAGTTTCTATCTTTCAAATACAATTCATAGAGATAACTTGTAAAGCAATTCTCCCTCAACTAATTCCCAATTTCTGAATTTCCAAAGTAATTCAAAGATTACTTGTAAAGACTCAAAAAACTCATTAGTATTTAACAACAATAACTATATCCAACTTTAATCATTCAAGAACATATGACACCAATGACATAAGAACATTCAGACCATATGAAAGATTGAACTCAAAACAAAGTTTGAATGCCAAGCTTCTCTCTTTCTTGGTTAAATTGCAAATTTACAAAATGAACACCAAGTCTTAATTTGTTTTTCACTTTGGCGGAGTTTTGTTGCATAAACAAAGATGGGAAAAGGATCCTTATTACAATAATAACCCTCATATATATAGAAGAGGGGTGCAACATGAAAATAGGAAATTATAACTAATTCTAAGACTAAGTCAAAATAAGAGTTCGATTTGACGTAGGAATTGTGCACTCAACAAGTGTACACGTACAATTAAAAAATGACACCTGAGGTGTTGATGGATAAAATAAAATGCCACTAGGAAAAATATGAAAATGACTGTCATTTTCCCTTAAGCTGAATTTCACTTCTGGAACTCCTCAAACTTCTGAAAAAACATTCTTCATCTGAAGTCCATCGGGTCCCAAGGTGTTTCTGATAATGACTTTGACCCTTGTGATAGAATCTTCTAATTCAATGTAGCACTTCTTATGTTTCTCTAGAAGTGAATCACGAAAATCCAAAATAAATTGAAGATCAAGTAATTTATCAATAGAGGACAAAGATAAATCCTCCCTATCAACCTCAACGGCCAGAAGAAAGCTAAACTCTTTGATGATTTCATCTTCATTGAGCACCTTTTTCATTTTCACCAAGGAAAGCACATGGGATTTTAGAGATTTTGGCAACACTCTATCTTCTTATCAGCACATTCTTTTTGTGCCTTTCTCATATCTTTGACTAGGCATTCTAGGACATTCATCTAGTGTTCTAAGGCCTCTCTTTGTTCAATGTACAATTGCCACGAAGGAATCACACCATTTTGGATGAAATCATCCAAATCATAATCTTCAAATTTCAACCAGGCTTCAAAATCCTTCTCTTGTGTTTCAAGCTCTTGAGAGAAAATTCTTATTGTGTTATCCACCTCTAACCTTACGGCATCAAGGTTACTAACAATGGTGCAAGCTGAACTCAGGAGCCATCTACCTTGACTTAGCATTCAATCCATCCATTCTCCTACAACTCCGCTCCTTGATGTGCCCTTCTTAGCCTTCTTAACAACTTAAGAAGAAGCCACTGGCTCAACGACTTCTGAAGACTTAGTCACTTTGATGACAATTAAGGTGAGTTTCTCAATTCGTGCCTTAAGCTGATCTTTCTTGACTTTGTCCTCATCATACCTGGAAACTAAAGCCTCTAAGGCGGATTGAGCATCCTGTGCCACATAATCATGAGTTTGTTTTCCTAAATCAATCCTTTGAATAACAATTTATGCATACTTATTCCTATTCTTATCAACTTTTACCCTTGATAAAGTTTTGGCTTTCTTGTCGATCTTGGGTTTAATAGGAACAAGTTGACTAAAATCAAAGTCTTTAGGAGAGATGATGCATTTCTTTCTTTTAGGTGCATTTGACATCAGCCAAGGTGGTAAAGTTGAATCATCATCCTCACATGCTACCATCTCCTAAGAGGGATTGATAGAATCTTGAATGGTGGTGGTTACAAGAGGAGAGGTCATGGCAATGACATGGGGAGGATTCTGAAGGGATGATTCATTGGATTTAGGGAATGCTTCATTCATGAATTTATCAAAATCATCCATCATGGTTGTAGACACTTCAAAAAATGTGGGAAAAGCTGAGAATACATTCTTAATATTGTCATGGGGTGTGTCTAAAGAAGACTTATTAGCACTAGTGGAGGATACATGAATAACATTTATAGGAGAAACATAGGTAACCACTGGAGGGTTTAGACCCAGAGGTAGGGATAGCTGTAAGTGAGGATAGAGATACCTGGGGTATGGACTTATCAACTTGTGGTAACTCTTTCTCATGAAATTCACCTTGTTCTTGATCACCTTCTTGTTCTTCTTCCAATTGATCAACATCAATTGATTCTTCATTAGGATGTTTTCCCTCCTCTTGCTCATTTTATAACTTCTAACCCTTGTGTCTCATGAGAATTGGAGCTCAAGTGTTCCCCTTGACCTTTTCATTTCCTAGTTCCAACTGTAAATTTCAGTTTGGGAGCTTTGGTCGGAGTATTGGGATCCTATTTGTTCTTGGTTCTGATCTTTGATCTTTTTCCTATTGGGCCAGTAGTGTCATCATCAGAACCATATGAGAAATATTTTAGTGGAACACCATGCAGAGTCAACGACTTATTAGTATTCAAAAGAATACTTTGAAAATGCTCCCGGATGGAAGTACATTCCTTTTGCAACCATTGAATGAGAGGCAAAGGAGTAGAATAAATTTTATTATTCTCATACATGGAATCCAAGATGTCTCCATCTTCCTCTAGATCACCAGGAACATCAACAAGACCAAAGTTTTTACTTTGCTCAACTATCAACCGACAATAGTCAAGTTTTCTTACATCATGGTCTGACCTACAATCGACCCAAACATCTTCAATCCAGTGCACATGAACATATGCCTTTTTCAGCTTATTTCTCATTCCCCTGTAGTCAAAATCCTTCTTGGCTTTGAAAAACCTCATGGTAACCCTTCTCATTTTCTTGTCCATTACTCTAACTTTGAAGATGGAAGTAATGGAATATCTACCAATGGTAAGAGAAAACTTAAAACCTATTTTATGAGAACCCGATTGGGCCTCATGTACTGCATTCATTTGACGATCCAACTCCATCAATGCAATCTTGTCAAATGAGTACCTTGGGAGCATGAAAGGTCACTAGTGAAACAACCGACCTTGAGGTATGTGAAGGTTGGAAACTAAAGGAACTAGATTCCATATTGGTTCACTACCTCCCAAGAACGATCAGACAACCTTTTATTATACAAATTCTTATTCAACTTAACAATGTAATAAACGAAGAATGCATCATTTATTCTCTGGAAATGACTATGACTATTTTGAAGAGCCATCTGGGAAAAGTATTTGTGTACCTCAATCTGCCTCCTACCACCAGTTTTAGATAATCTAGGAAAATGTCTCATTGAAGCCGCAACATACACCAAGTATGAAGTCATTTAGAACTTGAGTGTGGTAGGTATCTTGGTGAGCTGTTCACAAATAGCATCACTTATCTGTTTTCCCCAAAATATATTCTCCTTGTTTTTCCTGATCACATGAATGTATTGCTACATCCATTTATAGAAAGTGTTGGAGGTGGAAAGTCCTTTAACTCTACTTAAAAGAGTTATCAAATCATTGACTTCTTCAATGAAGTCACATCAGGGAAGAGTTTCCGGCCACCTTGCAATAATAGGTCTTGGGTCTTCTTCCAATTATCATTCATGTTCTTTCTATATTTGTTAGCATTCTTGTCAAAGTAAGCTATGACAGATTGAATTGTAATGTCGTAGTACTTCTCAATATTGGGACACTTGAAGACTGAGTCAAAGAAATCCTCATCTAGCTTGATTAATTTCTTCCTAGTTTCATCCTTCACACTTCTACTGATTGGATCAAAGTGATTTGCAATTGTCATTACAAATTCAAGATCTTGAGCTGACATTGGGAAAGCAGCCACCAGATGAATTCCGTTGTTAATAACAACTTCCATGTCACGATATGAAGGCGGTTTCTCAATTTTCTTAAGAAACTCAGCTAGGTCAACATGACCTATCTTTGTATCTCATATGCAATCAATGTTTGAATTGATTGAAGAAGGAAGAAAGACCGGATGAGGGTCTTGCTTATTGAATTTTATCCCTCTCTTTTTTGGAGAAGCTTTTGTCATTGATACAATAATAACACAAAGAAAAATCCGCTCGTCAATATTATAATGATACATTTGATCAATCACTTTGTTCATATGACTTGAACAAAATTCTAAAAATAGTACAATTTATCCATTAGGGTTTCCAAAACCCTCTTGAAATCTTGAAATCTTCAAAGTAAATCAAATATAAAATCTTGATTTATGTGTGTGCGATAAGAAAAATTCAAGTTATAAAAACTCAAAATCTTACTTATGAAAGTTTAGGTAAAAGGTGTAATTTGGGTTTTCAAACCCAAATCACACTCGAGAAAAAAACCAAAAAAAGGTGTAATTCGGGTTTGTAAACCTGAATTACACTTGATAACAATGTAATTGCAAAAAGGTGTTGGTCGAGTTTACAAACTTGCCAAACACCTTAATCATATCAAAGGGAACAATTTAGGTGGAGAGCGGGTTTATAGGCCCGCTTCACATCTGTTAAAAACAATAAATAAATCCATGCTTGATGAGGTTACAGACCTACGAAACACCCGATGTGGTGTATGGCGGGTTTGCACCCCCGCTAAACACCAAGGGTTAATTTTGCATTGACAGTGGTGGTGGACAGGGTCACCAACCCACCACACACAATAACGTGGTGTGGGGCAGGCCTACGACCCCGCCCAACACCAAAGTGATAGTTAAGTGAACAATCATGGAAATTGGTGATGGTCGGGGTCGTCGACCTGCCACACTCCACAATGTTGGTGTGGGGCAGGCCTACGACTCCACTAAACACTGCAATGGTAAATAACACAACAAGGAACTTAATAACAGTGCATTTCAGGGTTGTCGACCTGTCGCACACCACAATGTCCTACGGCCCCGCAAAACACACACCATAATGTGTGGTAACAAAAAAAATGCAGGGAAATACAAAATTTAAAACATCAAAAGGGTTTTTTGAAAACCCTAAAATTACGAGGAAGAAATCATACCCGATAAAAGAATTCGATGAAGTCTCCCTCTCCCGGTCTAAGCAAGAGCAAAATGAATCGAATACAAAATGAAATGGGAAGGGAGATATAAAAATCAAATTAAAAGACTCCTATCTGAATTATTCAATCAAGCAGTTAATAACTTTGAGTATCATAAATGAGTGCAAATCGGGTTTGTAAACCCGATTTGCACCTATTAAGTGTAAATCGGGTTTACAAACCCAATTTGTACTTAAATGGGCAAAAATGCATAAAAGAGGTGTAAATCAAGTTTGTAAACCCGATTTGCACCTAACAGGGTGTTTTAGTGTAAATCAAGTTTGCAAACCCGATTTGCACTACAACATCACATAAGTGAAATAAGTAAATAAGGGAAAAACAAATGCGCCTATGATGACAAAAAGTCTCGTAAAACGGGTAAAAATTGTGGGGTATCCTCAATTTTACAAAAATTGAGGATAACACAATTCTAGAAAACCCTTCCACAAACTTCTTATAGTATCCTGAAAGTCCCATGAAGCTACAAACTGCAGTCATACTCTGTAGTGTAGGCCACTACATGATTGCCTTGATTTTCTCTAGATCAACTATAACCCCTTCTGTTGAAATGATATGACCTAGGTAGTGCACCTTGTCCTAGTAGAAGGTACACTTGGATAGCTTACCAAAGAGTTTTTACTCCCTCAAGTGTTGTAAAACTATCCTCAAATGCTCATCACGCTCAATTGATTTTGAGTAAATCAAGACATCATCTAGGCAATCTCTAAATACATTGTTCATTAGATTCATGAAAGTTTTTGGAGCATTAGTTAACCTAAATGGTACCACTATGAATTCATAGTGACCATAACGAGTCCTAAAAGTTGTCTTTGAAATGTCCTCATCCTTGATTCTCAATTGATGATAGCCAGATGTAAGGTCTATCTTAGAGAACATTGAAGTTCCTTTCATTTGATCAAAGAGCTCATCATTCCTTGGTAAGGACTATTTGTTCTTAATCGTTTCCTTGTTCAACATCCTATAATCAATGCACAAGCACAAATTCTCATCCTTCTTCACAAAGATCACTAGTGCACCTCACAAAGATACAGGTCTAATAAACCTTGCTTGAACAACTCCTACAACTGTGCCTTGAATTCATATAGCTCAATAGTAGTCATCCTATAGGGAGCTTTTCATTAAGGCTTAGTCCTTGATAGTATCTCAATAAAAAAGTCAAACTCCCTCTTAGGTGGCAATTCTATCAACTCCATTGAAAACACATCTTGAAACTCCTTGAGGATATGGTAGTCATCAAGTATAGGCTTCATATTATCAAGATCACTAACTTGGACGACATATATTGAAAATCTTTTGTTTGAGCTTTCTTAAGTTGCATAGCTAAGATTTGCTTAAGTTCAAGAGGTCTTTGAAATCCATGAATCTCTACATGATTCCCAATGAAATCCAAACATCTTACTATCTTATGTTCACATTTCACAAGAGACTTGTGTTCAACCAACCAATTGATCCCTAAAATCACATCATATGACCCTAAGGGTGCCACATAAAGTTTGACTTGTGTTTGAAAATTGGAAAGTTCTAGCTCACTGTAAACAAGACAAGAGCCTAACCTCTTTTTTGCTCCATTACCATATTGGACCGTCCATGAATTAGCCATATGATCTGGTCTAACTAGAAATTTAGAAACTACTCTTGGATCAACAAAGCATTTTGTGACTCCAGTATCAATTAATATAGAAAAAGTTTGGCCAAAAAGCTTAACCAAAAACTAAATAGGTGTAGCTTGGAATTTAGCCTAACAGTTGTCTACAACTACATGCATTTGGTGTTGCGGTGCTCCTGGTTGATTCCTTCACCCTATTGTTTGTTGAGGACAAGCATTTACATAATGTTCACCCATGCATATATAACATCAATCATGATGTGTTTCAGGTCCTTCAAGCCTATCCTTCCTGTTATTGTTGTTGTTGGCCCTCTTTTTGCTTCCATTCTAATTCCCCTCTATATTGTCCCGAGAATTATTAGGCCTCTCTTCATATTTTGAATTTGACAACTATTACCTCCTTGTCAGTTGTTGTTTTGAAATTTCTTATTCTCAAAATTAGCTTGCTGTCTTTTTGTGGACTTGATCTATAATATTGGGTTTAATGTTACTATGTAAGTGTACTTTTAAAGAAATAATTGAGTTTGTAAGAGTAAAGTAAAAAATATATAAGCCTAAGAGTATATAATTTAAGATAAAATTGGCATAAAGAACAACTCAAGACAATACAATAGAAGAATTTTACTAAGATTGGCATAATATTTAATTGGGAGCATTACATTATCTCCATAAGTGAATCTACCAAACCTTTCATATACAAGTGCAATACATAGGTATAAATGACATGATTCTCTAGCAAAATTACAATTTTTTGTCCCTTAGAATGGTCCCTAATATCACTTAATCATTAATTCATGTGGTACTCTAATCTACTACTAAAATACTAAAGACAAAGATGATTAATCTAAGAAGTGTTCGGTCCTTTACCTCCAAGATTGGTGTGTACTCCATTTGGCAAAAAGGTCACGACCTAAAAGAAAATGGGGAATACACATGCAGAGCATAAATGAAGCAACATATGTTTATGCTTGCATATTAGAAATAACACCGTGTGATTGGACATGCTTGGTAATCCATCTTAGAAATACAACTACCCACATTAAACAAAGGACAATTACAAATACCTTCTAATGTTTTAGAAGTCATCACACATTCATCTAAACTCTATTGCATTCATACCAACAAATGTGGCAAGAGAGGTTCCACAACTAGTTTCAATTAGCCCCCCTAAATAAATATAAACTACTATGAAGACATATTTACATGCATTCCATCCATTGAATACTTTTCCAATGATATTCAAAACATCACTTCCCCTTACAAACTAGACTTGCATCATTTGATACCCTAAAACAACATAAGACACAAGGTAGCTAAGAAATTGACTCAAAGACCAACCCTTACAACATTTTGCAAACATTTATATATACAATTACATTCAATTTTCCTACTTGGGCAGGAATGCAATAGTGTTCAATGAATTTGTAAGTTTTTCCATACTCTCCTACAAAGCCATTGAGATAAAATGTTGCAAAACTCATAAAAAAACAATTCTAAAAATTATAGGGCAACAAGTTCAATAGTGGAGGGTACATATGGGTATATATCTTGGACAACATGTGTCATCCACTCTCTAACTTGATATCGCAAAAGATTGGCTCAAAGTTGAGTGGTTGAATAATGCAGTCATGACAAGAGTGTCTAAAGAACAATTATCCAACCATGCAACCCACGCCAATATTCAAACATAAAACATAATCCTATCAAAAAATGACACAAGATATACCTTAAGAAACCCATCAATTAAGGAAAAATCCAACCTCCAAAATTTATAATTATATTGATTTGGTGAACTCATTCAATAAGAAATAGAGACCAATCCAATCACCTCAAACTTTAACATTAGACCAATTAATAAGACACAAAAATACTCTAAAACCATAACACTCAAGTACAAAATGCAATGAAATGCGTCAACTTTGCTCATCACAAACTATCAAACAATTGTCAAGTATACAACTTACCAGATTAAACCACAAATTTTCAACTTCCTAAACACAACAAATTCATCATGATGTCCTAAAGGCGTCACTACATTAGTCAAATAAATCGACATAAAGGCCAAGGAGATTGAAATATTTGTTAGAAATCATCATATATCACTAGCTATCTTAAGGACTTTCACCTCGAAGTTGTGGACAATGCTTTTAGTTTTAGTTTTATGTTTAAAATATATTTATTTATTTGAAAAAATTATTTTAAATTTTAAACTTCTGTTGAGTTCCTAGTGTAGTCACATAAATTTGTCCATTTAATTAAATGAATATTTACTATTTATTTGATTATTAAATCCACTAGCCAACAGTTAATTAAATTAATATTTAATTAATTCATACTTACACACTTCTGCTATTAACTAAATAAATTATCCAATTTATTTAAATTAATTCATTAAACCACACCTCTAAATCAAATAAAAAAATAAATCATATTTATTTAATTTAACCCCCTTTCCTCTTTTAAATAAATAAATAAACATTTATTTAAATCACTAAACAAATCCCCCCCACTTGCATTCTCCTACAAATGCAAGTTGCAACCATAATTGAAATAAATAAATTTTATTTTAATTAAAATCCTATTTTCCCTCAACCACCAAACCCACTTGCAATCCTAAATCACCTTATAGACCCTTCTAACCACTTTCTATTCATTCCTAATTAGCCTAATTCATCCCCTAATTATTTTTCACATTCCTAAGCAACTTGAAGTCACTTCTCAAAGCCCTCAAAGTCTTTGAAAAACATTTAATATTTTATGTGTTCAACAAGCTAACCTCTAAAGTCTTCCAAACCACTAATGGCTCTCACATGACCATTAATGGGTCTTACATAACCATTTATGGTTAACTCAACTCACCCACATGGTTAAAGACTTTCCCTCTAACTCAACCTCCATTTGAGTCATGGGTCTCTTCAAACATTTATTGCTTTTGACCATGATTATCCTCATTAACTCTTGCACAAGAGTTTATCCATTGGATAATGGCTTTATTCATTCAACTCAACATTAACCTTACCTCCCAAGTTAACCTTCAAGTCATGTCAAGCATTTAATGCTTATTCCCTCTCCTCTCAACCCATCTCTTGTTGGCATTTGTCATCCTAAGATTGGATTGAAAGCCCTCACATGAATCATAAACCCATCAATCCTGACCCTTGTTGAGATTACTCAATCTCAACCATCCATTGCTCCATTTTACCTATAAATAGAGCTCATTTCTTCATAATCTAGATCCTGAAATCGTGTATGCATCTAATTTATAATGAAATTTAGAGAACATTTAACATAATCATCTACATTTGTCTTTTTGGGCTAAAATTAACATTAGATAATTAGATAATATCTTGTTTTAGCTTGTTCACATTTGCATTCTCATAATCATCCATTCTACAATCTTGAACCTCCATAAGACATCCAGAATAGTGCAAAAAGCTACTGAGAGCTACACTCATTTGGGAACGTGGAGAGGAAGGAACAAGAGAAGAGTAGCCACAAACATGGTGGAGAGTATTTTGCAATGCCTTATTGCATTTCTTAGATTTATCAAGCTTTCTATTTTATGTTTTGCATCTCTCTTGATATGCTTGCTTAGGATAGTGTTTGATTGTGATTTCTAACACACTAACACTTGTTTTGTTGCTTATGTGTTGTGTGTTTGTCTTGACAATATCCTAACCATCCTTTTTGTAGAGCATCACCTAGTTTCTAGTTTTTTTAGTTTGTTTATTACTTTTAATCACAATGCAATGACTCGTAAAGGTGTGAGGGGCATTGAGCATCATGGCCATCAACACTCTTTGGAGCATATGGAGGCAATTGCATACAAAAAGAGCCCAAAAAGTCAGAAGTATTGATTTTAGCTGATGAGTGTTGGTCTTATATGAAATATATTTTGAGTTTAACTAAGCCGTTTGCCCACCATTAGTATGATTAGATATGTAAATACGAATCGACAATATTTAGGTTAGATTTATGATGACTTGGACTCTAAATGAAAAAATAAGGACCATAATAGTAGCTGAGCAGAGTAACCATACATAAGCATTTTTTCAGAGTGGAAATGATCATTGGTGACCATTGGAACAAGAAGACCATGCCCTTACATCTTCTAGCATTTGTTGTCCCTAAAATATTTTATAGAATCAAGGAGAATCAAGTAATGGAACTATTTACCCTACGGCAATTTGGTCTATAAGAGATAATCTTGCTTGCATGCATTTGTATATCACATTAGACTCACTTTGTGTAAGCAATATTCACTAGTAAAAAAACTATGGATTTCAAAACCACCATGGATTGGTAAACAAATAGCTTCAACGTGTACTCCACATGCCTTGTCTTGAAGGCATTGACAATCTAATAAACAGCCCTAATTTTTAACCTATCAAGTCAGACGCTATAGTTTAGAGTAAGTTTACAATCACCATTGAATGCCAAAATAAAATCTGCATGATTTATAAGAATCAATGCATTTGAAGTCCTTTCTTGCATGGTCAAAGTTATCTCTAATGCACCATAATCAATACCCATTGTAATCAATACCCATTGTAAAGGTTGTCAGTATATGATAAGCTTATTAATGGATATTACAAGCATGGAAATCAAGAGGCCTTCCCCTTGCATGAAATTTTAAGGTTAATTTACACTCATTTTTTCATTTTGTGCATCTAGCATTCTAATGGGCACTTGTTATCAATGTAATCGAACACTTCAGGCCGAAATTTCTTGAAAATGCCTGAATTTTAAACGCCGTCAACATAGAAAATGAAATGACAATAAAAATTGCACTGGCATAGGCAACACCAGGCCAACTAATAAGACCCATCAACTTGTCAAACATCGTAAACGTGACTTCTTTATAGCTTTCCTTACAGGGAAAGTATTTTGAGCAACAGATGGTGCATCTAAAATAAACCATCAATGCTGAAAAGTAAACTCATAGCAAGCTGAATTGCCGTTGATAAATTTACACAAATAAGTAATCAAATACCTTTATCTACCATTAGATTAACCACACAAACTAGAAACTTAGCATTCATGAAATACAAATTTGGCAAAATCGGAGAACTTCCGAGGCCATTTTCATCACAGATTCTAAGTTCTGTAAAATGCAAGTTACAATTTCATCAAGTATTGCACAAGAAATTATATACATAAAGCTACAAATCACGGTTACTAAAACAATTAAGCTATTATGCCACACGAAGATCCTCTGCTAATCAAGCAGTTTACCAGTCATTTGCACCTTTAGTTGCACCAACAATTACTGCAATAGCAGAAAGAACAGCCTGCAAAAAAATATTGCAATCAACATGTTAACTATTGCAGTTGGAAAAATAATCCTACAAAATTTAAAATTTGAAAACTGGTGCTAAATGCTAATCAACATAAGAGAAGATGAAATCCAGCCGTTAAAAAGAAATTTGTTCTTGTTAATAAGAAAGTTGTTTGAGAATGAGTTTATTCATCAAGATGTGAACAAGGAAAAATATAATGTTTGCAGCATGAATTTCTTCCAACAGTCAGCATAAAACATAAAAATGGCTGCATAAAAATATTTTTATACTCTACACGAATTGCAGTTCCATGAAGCCTTGTACACTGTTGAATCTGTGCCTGTAGAGTTTTTCCCTTTTCTGCAAATTTCAAGAAATGCTCCTATATACTATAGAGTAGATGTACTAGCCCATGGGCGTCGATCATTCCATCGGCTAGAACCATGCTAGAGTTCTGGGATTACCTTCTGTGCTCATTAGGCTACCCTTTCTGTGGGAATGGCAGAGAGACTTATAAGGCTTATCTCCGGATATTGGTGGCCATGGAGCAGATATTTACTTTGGGATAGAGCTCTTAGAATAACAAAAATGGCTTGTAGAACCTTGGCCCTTCTTGGAGGACAGGAACTGTGGATTCATGAAAACAAGAAATGACCGTGAAAGGGGCGGATTTGGACGAGCATATAAATGAACACAGCCATATTGCTGCCGATGCCATTGCCATTGACAAAAGCTTTGTCAGTTATCAAGGGTTTAGCTTATGGAAGTCAGAAACTCGAAGATGATCTTCAATAAAAGCTCCACTGCAGAAAGTATTGATCCTATTTTAATAATTTTATGAAGCATGTACTGGCTTTTGCAATCCGCTGGTATCTGGGGGTAGGTACCAAAGTTTTGATTAATGTAAATGTTTTTTATCAGAGCTATGAACCAAATGGGTTTTGAAGGGAACCGAAACCTTAATGCAACAAAAGCATCAACAAGGAGCAACGAACAACCAACAAAGAAACAGGCCTAAAAAAGATCCCAAAGAACCAGAAAAATATATAGTCTCCATCGTTACTCCAGCTTTCCAGGTCATTAGATATGGGGATGCCAATGCACCTAGCTTTAGAGAGGTGTATGAGTGCATTGATACTATGCTTGACCAAATAAGGGCTATTGTGCAAGAGGACCCCACATTAGCATTCTACAATGAGTACATTTAGTCAATCATCCATCAAAGATGGAAGAAGCTCAACACTCCCTTGCACATGGCTGCCTATGCATTGAAGCCCAAGTGGTACAAGCAAAAGCCCGGTAGAGTTACACCCATACGGGATGATGTGGTAAGGCAAGGTTCTTTAGGACCATCAAAAAGATGTAAGATCCTGTAGATGCTGGCCTCATTTGTACTAAGTGGACAAAATTTACTTCTTAGGGGTTATTTTGAGACTGCCAAGATGGGTATGACAACTATGGCACATAAGGACCGAATTTTGTGGTGGAATTGTCATGGACTAATGTATTTGACTACCACTCTAGACATTTGATTGCTATCTCAAGTTTCAAGTTTTTCAACTCCTAAGAGGTACTGGTCTACTTATAGCTTCATCCACTCTCTTCAGAGGCACAAGCTAGCCTAGGTTGATGAGGATGCTACAGGTACAGAGGCAAGGCCATCTGGTATTAGTTTGGCCAAGCTTGACTATGTGGAGTCCAATAGTTCTAATGTTGAGGAGTTTGGGGATGATTAAAGGCCTCACTACATTTTGTTATTTTGACATCATAAGAGCAGTGTACTTATTGTAATCATCATTATGAAATCTTGAACATACTATAAATTTTGAATTTGCAATTGCAATGTTAAATTGTTGATGTACACTCAAAGTTTAGTCGTATTAGGTATTTTACTAATTTGCCAAAGTTTCATTTGTAAATTCAAAATTGTAATTCTTACATATCTTTTTATAACACTATTTTGTCAAGTACCATATATATGTCAGCACCGCCCCCACCACCATTCTACTGCAATCCCCAAACTTAGGCCCCTTGGTCCCCCATATTAAATCAAGAAACTTTGTGGAATCATGTTTCATAGTAAAGATATGTTAAAATCCCCATGAGGCACGTTAGATGCTTAAATGTAAAGATGTTATAAGTTGAATTCAGTAAAACACCACTTCCAATTTTGGGTCTGGCATACCCCAACAAATGAGGCCATGTGCAAGTCTTGGGCGAAATTGACAAAAGAGATACCTCAATTTTGGCATACACCTTGCAAGGGTAATTTACCAATAGAAAAGAGAAGGTAATCTTGGCCCCGAAATGGGAGCCTACAATGTCAGTTTGGAACAAAGTGGAACTTCCAATAATTTGGTAGAAGCTAAGTTTCTCTTGTAAGGCATTCAATTGGCCATTAGCAATATATGACTTGAACTCAGAGTTGTAGGAGACTCAAAAGTGGTCATTATGGCAACAATCAGTACGGACTGCTACGACTGGAAGCTTAACCTTATTATTTAAGACAATCTTCCTTACCAGCTCATTTTGATGTATGTCTTCAGCCATATTAAGTGTTAAGCGTTAAGGGCAATCAGGGTGCTGAACACCTTGTTATACGTGAATTGTTAAGCTAGACTAAATCCATAAGACATTGCTTAGCTAACCAGATTACTAAGGGAATATATATCTGGACATGACTCTATACGGATTATTGAAATCAACATTCTGGATATTACAACATGATCCATCATTAGGATGGTCAAATTTGGTGGACATGGTTAATGTGTGAAGAACCACCTATACCACATGATGTTGCAGAAGAAGTGAATCAAGATTGTGTTGTGGCATTAAGGCATGCTAAACCACCAGATTATAATATCTAGCGAGAGAAGGTTTTTGTTAAAGAGGTTAAATTAAAACAAAGATATTGTGAATATCAAGACAGACAAGGGAATGCTACAGTCGTACTAAATAAAGCAAATTACAGTGCCAAAATAAAAGATGTTTTCCAAAATATTGGCAATTTAAGAGAGTGAATTATAATCCATCGTCTTTGATTGCAAAGAGGGCATCTGAAGACATCAAAGCTTCTTTTCAGAGCATAGTATAAAGAAAAAATTGATTCCCGCTAAAGAGATTGCTCCAAGAATTAATGGTACTCCAGATACATATGGAGTGTCTCTTGAAGATTAATTGTTGACAAGGTGCTTAAATTGTCAAAGTGTCTTCATAATTGGTACGGCTGTCATTGTTTGCTAAGCACTCCATGACAAAGTGTCATTCTCCACCACTCTATTTTTGCAAAACAGGCATATTCTCTTTTCTCACTCCTCTTTAGGCATCAACCATCTGCTAATTTCATATATAAGATGATGTGAACTAGTCCTTAATTGGGCTATCAACATTTTTGCTTTCCACTTAATATCCACTCCTATCAGTACTACTCAATACTACCAGCTTTCAAACTATCTCCTATCAATATCATGCCTGTCCTCTACTCTTGCATAGTCATTTCATTCTGCATCATTCATCTCTACATCCTTCCCTCGTCTGGCATTGCTCTGCAACAACTTCGTGCATGTGCATCAACTCCTTCAAAGATCTACAACTCAACATAATAATGTGCAATGAAACAAATATGGCAAGGTTACAAAAGAGTTGTATTACTACGGAAGTCATCCTTGAAACAAACTCTGTCAACATGGCATGATGGCGGGACTGTATCATAAGAATGGTGAAGACACATTGAGCATCACTCACCACATCACTCATCCACTATTATCATGGCTTTATACTTATCAATGTTTGGTTTTCTGGCAGTAAGTGAAGGGAAAATTTTCATTAAATTGGCATTGAACTCAAAAGGCGGTTTTGAAAAATGGCAAGGTCAATTATTAAAATTTAAAGCAAAGGACGTTTAATAAAAAGAAGTGTGACTAAAACAATCTTGCATTATTTTAATGTGCCCCAGTTGATGTCCTCCACTTACTCTCGAGTCTTCGAAAATCCTTTAGGATGGGCATGAGGATAAATTGAACAGTGAGTGGAAGGTTTATGACATGAACAGAGATCAGCTTCTCTGCTTTACTTATAAAGTGAAACTTTAGTAAACACAAAACCTTTCAAGCTTTTAAGGTGTCTTCACATCATTACATGACGGGGTAGTAATGGGATATCAAAGGTATGGTGAAGCTTCTATCATTATATGGATTGGAAGTGGGAACATGTAGCAGGAAACAAAGTGGAGAAAGCACAAAAATTGCAAAGTCCTCACATGTTCATTGAATATGGAATCGGCCAATGTTGAAACTTAGAAATGTTTTAGAGCCATAACCATATTTAAAGCTCTTCCTGCTATTTGATCACCCCATTTAATGCTTGCAAAGAAATTGCATTCAGACTATGACTCATGGAGTATTTTTACTAGAGAACAAGGTGATCTAGTCTGAGATGAAAACAAGATGCCAGCAATGTCATGCTACCTTACAATTTCACATATTTGACCAAATGAAAGTTGTAATGAGGACCATGATGATAAGTGAGAAAATCCAGACCCAGATAATAATGGATGACATTACAATGACTAGAAAGCACTAAGACACGACAACATAATGAATTTGTCATGGATAGCTCAAAATCAATTAGACAAAGGGGATACCAATAGAGGTGGTTATCAAAGTCCTAGTGTATTTCTTTAATTCTTTTAGCTATTGCCAACAGAGTATCAGCAACTTGAAGAAAACAACCAAAGTAATTTATATGATATATATAAGAAAATTCTATAGCAAGTTCCCAATTTTCAAAGTAAACTTCCATAAGACATATGGAGACACAAAGAACCTTCATCTAAAGTCTTCTTTCATTTAGAGGTACCCCGATGTCTCTCCAAGACAAACATGGGAGATGGGTACCAATGGTTAATGCATGGGTCTCCAAGTAAATATGGTATACAGTCATTTTTACCATGATATTATCTTGAACTCGTAAAAATCACTCACAAAGATGCAGGAACAAGTTTGTTGCTTTTGTTCTTCACCTTTCATATCCAACGTGCCATCAAAACAAAGAAAAAGACAAGAATGGAAGCTCAGCAATGTAAGAACTTTTCACTAAGAACTGCTGGTTGTATATTAATGCAATCCCATAAAGATTCATTACACTCAAAAGCCCAAGGTGGTGTTTACACAGTTTCAAGTCTTCGACATTGAGACTGAAGACAGCTTCCATCAAGCTTTGAGGGCAAAGCATTTCACGGGTAGATGATAAACTATTATTTCGAATATTAATAAAATACAATTTTAATAGTTAGATAATACATAATAACTATATACCGTTCATGTTTTAATAATTAATATACGACATTCTTGTTGTGTCATCGATATCAAATTTGAGATATCATTTATCAAATATAACAATAGTTATCAAAATGTGTATTTATCAGATAACTTGTCTATGAGACTGACCTCTCTGAAAACAAGGGATACAAATACAAAAATTTCACATAAGCTATGCATTTTATTGTATGTCTATCCAAATGCACATCCATAACCCTTCTCCTGTAAATTGTATACATTGTACTTTGAATATAATAAAAGCATTTAAAAGAAAAGGACTGGGACTTCTTGATGCTTACTGCAATGGTGCATGCCACAAGGCCAGGTTTTTCTCTGTAGTCTTGTCTGCAACAAAAAAGAAGAAACGCTCCCACATACCAGGGAATTGAAGCAAATATAAAACCAAGTATGAACCTGGCACAAAAAACAACACACCTTCAGTTATTTGCCTGCAGTAGAAATTATGACAATTATAATGATAACTTTTCATGCTGTGCTAAAGAGGGAGAGATAAATGTTGATAAAGATGGAAAGGTAGCATGGTATGTGACATCCAACATTCAAAAGCTTATTTCAAACCGTTTAATTTTTAGCATTTTCAGGAATTTCCTTCTCTTTGTAAACCTCAAATAATGGTTCCTCAAAATCAAAATCCTCAGAAAATGTAACACATTAAAATGAAAAAAAATGGAAAAGAACTAAGACCACCAATATGAACTTGGTGGTTTCCAGTTCTATTCTTGTACTCTAAAAAAGGCAATTGACATCTTTATCAATCCCACTCCTTAAAAAGCTAAAGCCTAAAACGGTACTTAAATTTGATATAGAAGTAGATAACTCCTTTATCACTTTAGAAATAAAATTGGCAATAGCTTATTTGCATAATAAAAAATAATTTCCCAAGTAGAAAAGATTCCAACTTCAAATAGCTGAAAGTTAAAGAACATAGCAAAGATTTCGATTCCATGCTAAATAACCATGCAAGTATTAAGAAATGTCAAACAGATTTGCAAATAAGATCGCAGCGTGTGCTGCTACTTACAATGTTGCAACATTCTATCACACTTCTCACTGCACTTGTGTGAGCAGTTTTTGCTAAACCTGCAGAAGCATTTCCACTTAAAATCTTGATTAACTATGCAATTTCCAGAGTTGTATGTCCTCAGATTCTTAAACCACATAGAATGCCCTAATAAGGTCTAATTTATCACAAACATGACAAATCCAGTTGGATATAAAAAGAGCATTTAATCAAATCACAGATTACTAGAATTAGAGAATCCAGAACAAAAATAAATCATGTATTTGACCATGTTCCATGGTGATCGTCCCTTGCTGTCACTCCAATCCCTATATATAAGAGACCTGGGTTGGAAACAAGAAAAATTCTTGAAATTCTCGGCCACCAAGGACCTCAGCATTGACATCCTTGGGACATCTTGACTCATTTCTTGCCGTTCTGGGCCACCAGGGACCTCAGCATTGACATCCTTGGGACCTCTTGGCTCCTCCAAGAGCTGTTTTGGGGATGTAAACTTTTTTGGATAATTTAGGGACATCTTGGTGTGTCTCAGACTACACTGGTGCATCCCCAAGGGCTTCACGATGTCCCACACATTGGAGGATGCTAGGAAATTCAAAGACCATCCCAAGGATTTTAAGACATGGGTTGACTGTCCCAAGGATGCCTATGTGGCCTGCTACTCAAAAATCCAAAAAATTATAAAATCTTAAAATATAAAATTAATAAAGATATCTTCAATACAAATAGGTAAAAAGATAAATAAGAAAAGATGTATAAACATTATTTATTTTGACTTTTAAATAAAAATTATTTTATTTTAAATTTACGTTATCTTTTGTTGAAGAACTATTTTATTTTTCAATAGTAATGTAATGAATCGTAAAAATCATGCACAAATTTTCAATTAGTCAAATGAAAACAAATAATTTACTTTAACTTTTACTTTAAAAATTATTTTATTTTTATGAATATCATTTTTTATGGGCAAATGTATCTTTTTCACTTACTATTTTTACTATTTTATCCTTAAGTCCTTTGTTTTAAATTTTGTTAGAAAAGATTGTCAATATTATATATTTATTTTTAACTTAATGTCTTATTTATAAAGTATATAAAATCTATTTATTTATACTATATATTGAAATGTATCCAGTTTATTTCAAATTTTACTTACTATTTTATTCAATTATGTACTTAAATGAATATCTACTTAATTTATTTTAATTATATTTAAAATAAATTATTCAAAAAAATATTATTCAAAGTACATAGCTATTTATTATTTTAATTACTAAAATATATAAATAATTTATAAATAACTTTCTTCACTATGCTTAATTGAAAAGAATCATGTAAAAAAATGCAAAATACAATAATCTTATAGACTTATCAAAATTTTCTATTAATATATATAACTTTTTATTATTAATACCGAGTTTTGTTGATCATACAGATTCATGCCATTACACTCCATCCTTTGTTGCTGCTATAAATTACACCTTTCAACATAACAAAGAGGGTAGGAACCACCAAGGCCTGCCACCCAATTGCAATCCCCAAAAAACCCTAATACCCTCATTACATTTATTTGTGTTTGCATGGAAGAGTAAGGATAAGAAAGAGGAGAAATTTGAAGGAAAGGGGAAGAATTTACAGGAGATTGGAAGCATATTCAAAAGGTAAAAATATGTGCATATACTTTTTTTATTTTTTTAATGTATTCAATAGATTTATTTATTTATATTTTTTTATTTTTACCATTTGATTTAGATATGTTTTAATTTATTTTCATCAATCTTCAAAATGAGTTTGAAAAATGATTATAATATGGAATTGAGGGAAATAAGGATGAAATAAGGTGGGACGAAAAAGGCACGCAAACACTAATATGGAGTTCAATTGGTTGTGCCTCATAGTTTGATTTGTCATCACATTTTTTAATCCATGCAGCCATTGACCCCTATTCTAGTTTGATAGAACGCTTGAAACAAAGAAGTCAGAAGAATTATATGAGAATCACTTTTAATGCAATATCTACAAACATGACCGGTTTAGAAGCCTTACTAAAGTCAATGCACGTCTTATACACATCATCGCATAGACAAAAAGAAAGAACTTTATTAATGATCACAAATAATCAAGAATAGATCAAAGGGATCTGTTTCAATAGAAAAATACTAGGGCAAAACGAAACCCAGACTCAAAGCACACACAAAAGGCAAAGAAAAGCAAGAAAAAATAAAGAAATAGGCAAGTAGGGATTAACCTAAAATGCTAATGTGGAAAGAAGTACAAAGCATAAATAGAAGTGCACAGAGAGGGCCCCTCACAACCGAGGAAGAAAAGATGGGAAACCTACGCAAGAAGAAAAAATCATCAGTTACCACCATTCTGAAACGCAATGTAGGAGACAAAAATATTCTCATCAATCCATGTTGGAGTACAAATGCAGAATCTGTTTGTATGGAACCTCCCTTAACACTAAAGTTTGAAGAACTGCTTGTACAAGAAAAGAATTTGGCAATGTGAGCTTGCTCCAAGATTTCATTGTCAAAGAGGAGTCTTAAAGGGCTCCCAATGTCAAGAGGCAATAGAAACACGACCATTAAAATAGGAGGTGAGTTATCAAGAAGTCTTAGCAATGTAAGTCATAAATGAGCAATATCTAACCATCTGCCCCTTTCATGCATGAATTAATAGTATTCAGTGTTCACAATTAAAAAAGTCACATTTGAGGTTGTGGAAAGGAGACTGTTCTTCCTGCATTGATGTCTGATATCCCCACCCATTTTTCTAGAATTTCTTAAAGGAATGCTTCTAGGGCTGCTCCTCTAGCACCTGAGTTTCAAACTCTTAAGGTGAGGCACATGAGGGAAAAGATGATGTGTTGCAAAATTATTCTTGTAAATCATTCAAGTCAACCTAAGTACCTCTAGGAAAAACCAATTTGAGAATCTCCGTTATTGGTTAAAATCTACTCAATACTTACTCTTCCAATGGAGCAGACGATTTATGCATTAAATACATGGTATTCTATATCATTGAAAAGTGGACGGGCATTATTGTTCTCAAGTGCAGGGATATTAATTTTCAGTTTCCGATACTAATTATGCCATTGACAAGTGGACGGGCATTACTGTTCTCAAGTGCAGGGATAGTAATTTTCAATATTCACTACTAAATTATGCCATTGAGGAGGTTGGCCCAGCATCAAGCAAATAATTAAAAATGCAACTTATGTTTGTAGAAATTCGACAACATTGATTGAGGCTTCATATAGGCACAGACACTAGACCCCTTGTGAGAATGCAATGAGCAACACATTAAAAGCCACTAAAGAAATCGATTGGCTGAAACAACTATGACTCGTGCTAGAGAGATGTAAATATTTATGTGGAACAACCAAACAACATTCACATGGTTCAAGTCTTTTTCGAGTAAGGAACCACTCTAAGTCTCAAACCTTTGAAGATATGATTTACCTCTTATTTCATATAATCGGAGAATATGCTTGAGTTGCAGGTGCCCTTAAGACTTATGATTATGACTCAAGAGTGGACCAGGTGAGTGAATTTCAAGATAGAAAACTGCAGGAGAGTGAAAAAAATAGTAGTTTAATATCATTGTCAAGTTAGTTTTCATCTATAAGTTCTTAGTCTGCTGGTGAAGTTGAATGATTCTAAATGATTCTGCCAGGGATCAAATCTTGCTGAGTGCTGGGCTCCGACATCATAAAGGATGAGGTTGGAGATCATACCCCAAGCAAATATGGTGGAACATATAACCCTCAATCTTTTGCTCACAAGTGATCAGGATTCAGCCTAAGGCTTGTGCTCCCATACTGTGTAGCTAAAACGATCTTGTGGATGATATAAAATCCTCCATTTAAAAAAAAGGTAGTTTTCAATTACTTCTTTAATATAATGTATTTGGAGAGTATACATATAGAATGTTTAATGATGCTTCATTACATTCTCAGAAAATCACTCTTCTTTTAGAATTAACATTCTAAACGTTCTCTCAACAAACATAACCTGAACAAATTTTACAAGTCAGAATTACATATCGTGTAAGCATGTGGACTTCCCTTACCAAGCCGCAAGTCTACAATAAAATGGTATGAATGGAAAAATACTTTCAAACTAATCTCAATCCCAGGATTTCAACTTCTGAATTAAGGCACCGGACATACAGAAATAATCTATGCATGTCCATCAATATAAAGTTGTCTTTGCCTTTTGATCTTGTGTTTTGTTCTGACAGAAAGCCACTTCACTTGCAAGCTCCAATACAAAAATTCATTTAGATTTCTCCCTCATCTCAAGATTATCATCATTTGACCGAAAAATCGTACAACAATAGCCTATTTTAAAATCCGGGGTGAAGCACAACCAATGATCAAGTTTCACAAGGTGAGCATTTGTTGCACATTGTGTTTAGTCCTTCCACATTCATACAGCATTTAGTAAGCTCAAATATATAACAGTTGCTTATTTTACTATCACACTCACTCTGTTTGATGAGATGCATCAGAGATACTTATAATGAATATGGTGTCTAGGGTCCTAGAGAAGCACATTAGCATCCGCCATTAACCAACCTTAAGACCTCAAATTCTCTGCTTTTGGATGTCTCTTAAGATTTTTTGTTAATGCTTTCTAAATGTGAGGGATGTTTGTTGATACATATGTTAATCTATTTGTTAGCCTTGTTGCAGCAGGAACTTGTAGACAGGCCGGATACTTTGGGGCTTCTACGCTATTTTATCAACCTTTGGGGATCTATTTGCTTATAGGATTTAATGAACAATTGCAGTTAAGTTGGTAACATAATTTTTTGGCTATCAGCTATATCTTGAAATTTCCAATTAATTTCAGCTGATAGTTCTGCTGGATTGAGATGAAAGTGCTGTTTCAGAAGCTATGGAATTTTCTCTCCTGCAGAACAGGGCCTTGTAATAGAAGCCCCTGTTTCTTTACCAAAAAGGAATTTCACTGGGTAGGCTAAATTTCATTCAGCTAAGTACACCCTTTGAGAAAGATACCGTTACCCAACTTGAAATCTCCCTTTAATTCAAAGCAAAGGCAAAAAAATATTTCTCCACAATTCAGTGTTAATTTAAGCTAGATATTCAAGATAATTTTGTTTCTGCTGCAGGGATGCATTGAAATAAAGTGGAAGATGAAAACGTATTATTTATTGTCTAAATAAATTGAACATGTATTATTTTTCAGACTAATTAGGGTTGACGATAAGAACTTACAGAAGCCACCCAATGCCAAGACCACAGCAAGGAAGGCGCTCTTCTTGGGGTCTCTCAGCTGGAGGAGATGGTGGAGGTGGTGGATAACCTGGATATCCTACAACATATGCATACACATTACATCTATTAACTTGAATCAAGCTCAAAAACCTTAATATTAAAAACAACAATGTCCCCTGTATGAAAATAAAATGAAATAATTTATATACCTCAAATTGAAAAATATTTTAGCAAACAGAAGAGTTTAACGAATTGAAGGCTACAATAGATTCGAAAACTTAGCAAACCAAAGGTCAAAGCACATTGAATGCTTTAGCTAATTGATATTACAAATGTAAAACAATTTTAGCAAATTGAAAACCTCAGCTAATTTAATAGTTTAGAACTCATAACTCAGAATCACATATTTGTAAATTTCAATTCATACCAAAAGACCAAACTGGGTCTTCCCTAAGCTCTATTTTTTAATTTTTTTTATAGAATTACTGATTTCAGCAACTTAAGATTTTGCAGTAGTGTTGAGAATACCATCAAGCTGAAAATGTTGGTGAACTTTGGCGAAGTGACGGCTCGGGAAAAT
This sequence comes from Cryptomeria japonica, assembly GCF_030272615.1. Lineage (NCBI taxonomy): Eukaryota > Viridiplantae > Streptophyta > Pinopsida > Cupressales > Cupressaceae > Cryptomeria > Cryptomeria japonica. The sequence continues at coordinate 479,077,043 of NC_081410.1, read as the reverse complement.
TGAAGATTCTGGTGAATTAAAAATTCAGCAAATCGAAGATGTTGGTGAATTTAAACTCTAGCTAATTCAATATATTAGCATATTTGGATTAGAATACTGACTTGAAGACTTAAAAAGGAAAAAAAAAATGGCGAGGTCAAGGGTCCAGTAAAATCGAAGATTCTGGTAAATAAAAACTGCAGCAAATCCAAGATTTTGGTGAATTAAAACTCTAGCAAATTGAATATTTTCATTTTGCATTGCTCCACAGCTGTTGGGGACGAGGAGACGGGGGACACTGGGACAGGGTTCGGGGATGGGGGACAAAGGGCTTAAGTTTCAGGGACGGGATGTGGGTTCGGGGGAGACGCATCCTCATGGAACACTGATATTATTTTCGTCAGTTAGAAAATTGAAGACTTGATAGAAAAACTTTGGCAGAGTGGAGATTCCAGCAAAATTGAAGATTCTGTTAAATTACAATTGCAGTAGGGGAAGGGTATCATTAGTTGTAATAGCTAATTAGGTGCATTCTAAGTTTCTATCAAATTTTAAAGTTTTTTAATGTCTTTGTATGCTACTTAACTATTTATAGCTATTGTTCTAGCTTTGGGCAGCCAAGACAAACACTGTCCCATATCTTATTAAAGATGTCTATACCTACTTAAAGATGCCTCAATAACTGTCGACCACCTCAAAAATTTATAAAATTAATCCAATATATGCCTCTAAGAACTAGTACATTTTTTTTCTAATAACTGTTTTTACCAATACCTTTGCACAAATGCACCAGTAATAGGCTATGGATATCAATAAAGTTGCAAAACTCTTCCAATAAGAGTTTACTTGAAGGTACAAATGGATGGATATTGATACATGTGAAAAATATATTAATGGACTTATAATGATCATTTTTTAGTTTCTTTAAAATTAATAATTAAGAAATTGGATGAATAAAGAGTGAATTGACATTAGAACATAGATGGTAACTGAACCCCTTCCCTAATAAAATTTTTTATTTATATTTTAGAAAATTGAAGAATTAGCTGGAAAAACTTTGGCAAAGTGAAAACCAGCAAAAACTGAATATTTTGATGAATTTAAACTCCAGGAAACTAAGATTTGGCTGAACTAAAACTCTCAACAAATAAAAGATTTTAGTATATTTTAATTAAAACAATTTAAGAGAATGATTATAAAACAAAAAACAAAAAAACTTAAGAGAATGAGAACTTAATAAAAACACTTTGGCGAAGAGAAGGCTCCAGCAAAATTGAAGATTCTGGTAAATTAAAAATCCAGCAAATTGAGAATATGGTGAATTAAAGCTCTAGCATATTGAAGATTTCAGTGTATTCAAATTACAGTTTCTTAGGAAGATTGAAGAATAATTAGAAATAGGGATTTACCGGGAACGGCCTGGTATCCAGGTGGATAATAGGATTCAGATCCGATGGCGCCTGGAGGTGGTACCGGCTGCGGAATTCCCATAACAGGTTGTTGAGGGTATGGTGGTGCACTGCCCTGAAATGTTCCATAGTGCGGTTCACCCCCCACCATCTTCTCAGTCTCGTCAGAGCCAGAGCCAGATCCTCCCTTCATGTTTACAGTCGGATTCGAACCCGAGACGTCTGCACTCTATCAATGCTGACTAATGCAGATCCCGCTCAAGCTCCCCACAGATTTCCAATTATTGCAGCCTTTTTGGTTTGGGGTTGTGCATATCGGCCGTCTTAAATGGCCTTCAAACCAAGATTTTTAATTTTAATTTTTATGATTTTTTATTTTTCTAATTTTAATATCGTGCTTGGCGAGAGTAACATGGACCAGTAGGTTGGTCGCTCGCTCTCACCAATAAAGAGAGAAAAATAAATCAGTCGGACGCAACTATGTTTCAAAATTAATGTTATCCGATAAAAGCGTAAAGTCAAAGAGGAGAGGAAAAACTAAAGAGCCAAAAAAGCTAATTTTTATAAAGTGAATGTTTAGAAAGTTAACTTTTATATTGATTTTCTTTAATCGCGTGTACATGTAGCCCACAACGCGGTCAATCCGCGTATCTTAGCTCACAAGATTAAAAATTGAAAGATTTTTTTTGGGTGAGCTGGACGGTGTCTATCTAGCTATCAATTACATATTTGATCTTATTTATTAACTAGCTATTACACTTTGGTGTGCAACGGGTATGCCGAAGAGGTGTGAAGGCTCATTAGAGAAAATGGTTTGCTTTTTTTTGTATAAATTTGTGTAGTATATGAGGTCAATTGGTAGACAATGTTGTTCTTTGTGCAACAAAGGTCTCAATAGAGAAGTGGTAGCTTAAAATCAAATATGCATCCACGTACAAGGATCCAATCATAACGGAAGTTTCATTACCAACAAGCTCATGTTATGTTTACAATAGGGTGGGAGTGAGAGAGAAGTTGATATAGGGCTAGAAAGTGGGATAAGAGTGAGAGAGATGGGTAAAGAGATAGAGAAGAGGATAGAAATATAGATAGAGTTGAAGGTAGAGATGGAGATTAAGGAGGAGAGAGAGGGTGGGGGAGAGGCAGGGGGGAGTAGATAGAGATATAAGAGAAAAATAAATAGTAGAAGAAAGAGGGAGAGATAGAAAGATAAAGATAGAGATAAGAAGTGATATATAGAGAGATGGAGAGATATAGATAACTAGATGGAGAGATATAGGGATAAATGAAAGAAATGATAGAGAGAGATAGATATAAAGAGGAAAAGAGGTATCGATATAAAGGTCCAAAGAGAGAGATGGATGGATAGAGGGAGGCGTGTCTAGAGATATGGGGGAGAGAGGAAGATAGAGGTAGAGATGAAGATAGAGTGAGAGAGGAAGAGGGAAAAAATAGATAGAGAGAGGTAGAGGAAGAGATAAAGATTGAAAGATAGGGAATAAAGAGGGAGGGACAAAGAGGAAGAGATAGAGAGATCTATAAAGGACAAGAGAGAGGTATAGAGATATATAGATGGTGATATAGAGTTAGAGAGATAGATATATATATAGAGAGTTAGAGAGATAGATATATAGAAAGAGGTGGAGAGGGTGATCAATAAAGATATGGACAAATAGAGAGAACTGGAGATAGACAAATAGAGATGTGGAGAGGGTGAAAGAAATAGGGGGAGATAGAGGGAGAGAGAGACATATATTGGAAGAGAAAGAGAGAGGTGTAGAGATATACATGAAGAAAAAGGGGGAGAGGTCAAGATAAAGAGATAGATAGGGGGACAGGGAGAGAATGAGGGAAGGAGAGATGGGGAGAAATAGAGAGGAGGGTAAGATAGAGAGAGGGAGGGCCCAAGAAGAGATAGAGGAAAGAGACATCAATAGATCGAGAGAGGGAGAGGGACTAATATAGATATAGGGAAATATAGATAGATAAAGAAGGAGAGGGATTGATATAGATAGAAGGAAATATAGATAGATAGAGAGGGATAGGTAGAGAGATAGAGATATATGTATTGAAAGAGATAGACAGAGAAGCAAGAGAGAGATAGAGAAAAAGAGATATTGTATAAGAGAGATGGAGTGAATATGATAGAGAGAGAGGTGGACACAATGATAAATGGATACAAAGGGGGAGATAGATATATGGAGATCGAGATAGAGGGGGCAAAAGCAAGAGAAAGAAGGTGACAAAGACAAGTAACAAAGAGAAAGGTTTAGACTTTAGCGAGGGAGGGAGATCTATAGGGAAAAAGATAAAGAGACAGAGATAGGGAGGGAGATGCATGAAGTGTGTGTATACACATTTGAGAGAACAAAAGTAGAGATATATAAAAAGCGGGAATAATGGGAAGAGCGGGAGAGGGGAGAGATATGATAGAAAGAGGAGAGAGATGGATAAATAGGGGTGGAAAGAGATAGAGATAGGGATAGAAAGGAGAGAGTAGATATAACTTGTAAATTATAAAGGGGTGAGAGAGAGGGAGAGATGGAAGGAGATAAAAAGGGGGAGAGGGAGAAATAGAGATAGAAAGAGGGTGACAATGAGAGAGGGGAGATATAGAGATAACAAAGATAAAGATATAAGAAGTGATATATGGGGAGGTGGAGAGGGATATAGAGAGATAGTAGGAGAGATGAAGGAAGAGGAGTGTATAAGATCCAGAGATAGAGATAAGGAAAGAGAAATAGGGAGTGTGTTAGTGTGAGTGAGAGAGATATAGAGATAGAGATAAGGAGGGAGAAACATGGAATTTGTGTGTGAGTTCAAGATATATGGAGATATATATAAAGAGGGAGAAAGATATATTTATAGATAGAGAGGGAGGGAGAGGGAGAGCGTGGATGTACAAGTAGATAGCTATAAAAACAGGGAGAGAGGGGAGGGGGGGTAGAAAGGGAGAGATAGAGAAATAGATGGAGTGGAAAGGATAGAAGGGGAAAAGAAAGAGATATAGGGAGAGGTAAGGAGATATAGATAGGGGAGAAAGATAGAGATGGAGATAATAATGAAATGGCATACTACCCTCAACATAACTCCCCAACAACACATGCTATCCTTAAATTATTGCCATGAAATGGGTAATCAAAAGTTAGTCTTTCTATATTGTTCTCTCACTCTAAACTTTTAATATAAGTTTGAAGTTGAAATTTATTTTATTATAGAAATTAAAATAAAACTAAAATATTATTATTTTATAATTAATAAATTTTTATTAAGACAAAATGCCTAAATTAAATTAGTTCTAATATATTTTAATTATTATTTGTTATTCCATAAGAACACATAAATAACTAAAATAAAATTTAACTTAATAAAAATTATTTTCTTAAAAGAATCATAGTAAATAAAAAAAAGATAGAATTTCTAATAAAAGAATAAAACATAATAAGATATATTTTTGAAAAGAATCTAGTAATAAAAGAAATATTTTAATTCAAAATATAATTATTCAACAATAATTAAAATTTTAATGAGATAAATAATTATAAATTAAATTAATTTTTTTAATAATTAGAATATATTTTAAACATAACGAAAAATTAACTCTTAAAGGAAAAAGAAGAAGAAAAAATAGAATAAAGCAACTTTTTTCTTTTTCCATATTCTTTCTTTTTCTTTTTAGAAACTTTAAAAAAGATAGAAAATCTTAATAAAAAATAATAATTTTAAGAGATAATATTAAAAGAGAGATTTTTTTCTTATGCACATTCTTTTTTTGATTAATAATATTAAAGTATTATATTTTTTAATTTTTTATCATAAATTTTTTTTCCAAATTAATATAAATGTAAGCATATGGTTGAGATTAATTCTATAGTCTTGCATCCTTCTCTTTAATTTTGAACCATGGATTTCAAAAAGCAAGTGGTTTTACATAATTAATTAAAAATCATAATACAATACAATTTGTATTTTCATTTAATTAATAAATACATCAAATGTACACTTTGATGGTGCATAGACAATTATCTTTAAATCGATTTTTTTTCAATATTTTTTTTAAGAGAAGAGCACTAGTTACATCTATGTTGCTATGACCATTCACTCCTTGCTCACCCAACCCTCAAATTACTAACTTTAAAGAAACCAAAAAAATGATAACTAAAAGTTCATTAATATATTTCATATGTACCAATATTGGCCCACTTTATCCCTAGTAGTTAGAATTTTTGGACTTTAATTGGAGGAGTTGTGCAACTTTATTGGTACCCATAGCGCATGACTACTAGAGCATTTGTGCATAAGTATTGGCAAATTTTTAGCTGGTTGTAGTGCATGGTTATTGGGGAATCTTTGAGTAGGTATCGAGAAACACTTTGAAATGACCATTTTTTGACCCTTGTATGCATAATGGATCCCACAACATGCATTGTTACTACCTAGAAGTCAGAATAATAATTATAAGTAGTTAAGTCGCATAGGGAGACAAACATACAAAAATATTGAAATATGTTGTGCCATTTAGAATGTGTGGGTGCACAAAGTTAGATATAATAGCTATTGGTACACCTCCTATAAGTTATGAGTTTAAGTTGATATTAACAATTCATAGTGAAAGATTCAGAGAATAGATTTATTATTTTCAACATTTTGAATCTTTTATGGATGGTTTAATCAGCAAACATATCCTCACCCTCTTCACTTATGCACAATCAATTGAACTAAGATGTTTTAAATGCATCTATTAAAAAGATGTAAAATTAAAAAATTAGTTTAAATCATATAAACTAGCAATCACACCTTGGTGTGCAATGGGTATGTCGAACAGGTGTGGAAGGTTAAATAGAAAAATAAATGGTATGGTTTTTTTTGCATATGTTTGTAATACATGAGGTCCATAGGGGGAGAGAAAAAATAGAGATAGGATAGAGGATAATTACAGAGATATAGAAAGATGGAGTGACAGGAAGAGAGATTGAGATAAAGATGGAGGGGGAGAGGGAGAGGGAGAGACAAATACAAAGAAATGAGAAAAAGATAGAGGTATTTATTTAAATAAGTCATGTTTCTCATATCATATGACTCTTCAGAAGGAGCAACTATCTTCCTACCATGTTTATGATGGATAAATGTATCTAGGTGACAATAGTTTGTATGAAATCTTTGGTTGTAGGAATGATTATTTCAGTCATATGAGTTTGTATGAAATCTTAGGTTGTAGGAATGATTATTTCAATCATTTTTTTTTTGAATAAAGGGGTAAAAACTTTATTGAAAATCAGACATAGGAATTACAAAGAGAAACAAAGCCCCAAGGCTCCAGAAATGAACCACAAACCCAGCCCAATATCAGCTAGCTTCATAACCATCCATGTCCTCGGCAAAAATCTTCTGCAAGTCCTGATAGTAATCCGAGGAGAGATGCTCCCAACCTTCAATTTTTGAATCTCTACCATGTTCTGAGGCCCACTTAGCCAAACAATCAGTTGCTCTATTCCATTCACGAGGAATGTGGATGAAAGACACCTGCTCCGTTAACGAGCTAATATGAAGAATCTGACGAACCATCTCTGCCAGCTGCCAATGAATCCCACTCGCCTTCTGCTTTGTCAACAAGTTCACAATAATTTGTGAATTCGATTCACAGATAACCTTCCTTCGACCCAGCTCCCAAGCACGCTCTAGCGCATAGAGAATTGCAAAACCCTCCATAAAATTATTAGACTGCTGCCCTTTATGCACCAAAAAGAAGAAGACCACCTCCCCCATAAGATTCCTACGAACACCACCAACCCCAGCAGGGCCTGGGTTACCCCTAGAGGAGCCATCGATGTTAATCTTGATAAACTCATCCTAAGGGGGCATCCACCTTCCCACCCTTTGAACCTTCTTCATCAAACATCTACCTCTCTTGACGCAAGCTGAGGTAGGAGACAACTCCTGCAATCCCAACCTACTCACAATATCTGCCTCATTTCTATCCAAAGGAAAATTCACCTCACATTTAGCTTCCATCGTCTCCCAAATCATAACAATGATTATATTCCACACTTGCTAAACTAATAGTCTAACCTCATGAAAAATCCTCATGTTCCTCTTGAGCTAGATCTGCCACTGTATGAAAATGGGCCCAATGTACCAGACAACCTTGAGGAAGGAGGACAAGATAGGAGGTTTGCCCAAATGGCTCCAAAACTCCACCAGAGAATCCGCTTGAACACAAGAATGCTTCCACACCCCCCACCAGTAGTGCCAAATAAGCATAGAGAAGGGGCATCTGAAAAATAGGTGTGAGGAATCTTCCTCCCCATTACCACACAAAGCACAAATGGAAGGCCCCAAGAATCCCCGCTTGCGAATATTGTCCCAAGTTAGGCATTTGTTCAAAGCGAAAGTCCAAGTGAAGCAGTTACATTTCGGCCAAGAAAAATTATTCCACACATGTTTCCACCAGTGCACCTCTCTTCCCTCAAGTCTTTGATTCAACAATTCCTAGTATCCACTAGCCACAATAAAGATGCCCTTAGGATTCGAAAACCAAGCAAGTCCATCCCTACCCTTGAGGGAACTACAATGTCTATTCGCCATAATGCCATGCAACTCAGCACACTCTTCCTCCATCCCAGCACCCGACCACTCATTAGGAGCTTTCCACCACTCCATCTCCAACTGCCCACACTTATACACAACCTTGAAGTCACTCACCCTTGACCACCCTACCTCCAAAAACCTCTGGCAAAGATTCCCTAGGCTAGAAAACTGATCAAGGATGGGGGGATATCCATCCCAAGAGTCGTTCCAGAATAGGACCACTTCCCCCCTCCTACAAATCCAAAATAGACCTTCCTTAATTAGAGAAGCCCCCTTCTTGAGAGTACACCAAATCCTTGAGCCTTTTCCCTCAAGTGGATATCTTGGAATTTCCTCCATCAGGATCCTCTACATATATTCGTAGGCCAAAATCCTAGTCCAGCCTCGATCCTGCTCAACACACCACCTCCAGTACAATTTAGCCGCTAAAGCCTCCCCAAATAAAATAGATTGCCTTAAACCAAGCCCCCCTAACTGCTTTGGGCTACACACCAAGTCCCAATTGACAAGACTCCATTTGGAAGAGGAAAGATTTCTTGCCCATAAGAATTGTCTTGCCAAAGAGTCCAATCCCTTCAAGAACCACTTAAGAGCCACTTGTAGCATACATCAGTAAATCAGTAGAGCCTGAACCACCGACTGAATTAGCTGAACCCTCCCAGCAAAGGATAACCATCTCTTTGTCCAGTGTTCAACCTTCGTGCGAAATTTATCCAAGATACCCTGCCATGATTCCCTAGGAGGGTTACCAAGAGAAATAGGAATACCCAAATAAGTCAAGGGCAGAGAGCCAGCTTGGATTCTCAAGATAAGAGCAATCCTCCTTTGAATAGTACCAAGGGTGTTGAAGAAGAGGATAGAAGATTTATCCTCATTGATCAGCTGGCCCGAGGCTGCAAGATAAACATCCAAAACCTTACACAAATTAGTGGCTTCTCTAATTCGAGCAAGTCCCATCAGGGTCATGTCATCAACAAGTTGCAAATGAGACTGCGGCTGCAAGTCATTACCCCAACTCCAACCCTGAATAATACCCAGACCCACATCATGCTTAATCAACCTCCCCAGACCCTTAGCCAGAAGAATGAATAAGTAAGGGGATAGGGGGTCCCCCTGGCGAAGACCCCTAGAAGCACCAAACAACTTAGTATGATCTCCATTGGTTAGCACAAAGAAAGAGGTAGACGTAACACAACTCATAACCCATTGGATCCATTCGTTAGCAAAGCCAAAATCCCCAAGGATCTTCTGGAGGAAGGACCCACGAACTCTATCATAAGCCTTAGCCATATCCAGCTTAATAAACATAGCATTTTCCTTAGAGGTTGCCATAGAATGAATGGTCTCCGAAGCAATGACCACCCCATCCAAGATTTGGCACCTTTCCACAAACCCGCTCTGCTCCTCAAAGATAACATCCCCCAGACACTTCTTCAACCTATCCACTATCATCTTAGAGATGATCTTATAAATAACATTGTAGAGAGAGATAGGGTGGAACTGGCCTAACCGGTCAGCCCCATCACACTTGGGGATAAGTGCAATGAAAGTCGTATTCAAAGCCCGAAGCATCTCCTTATTCCTCTGGGACTCCTGAACTACTTCCCATAAGTCCAGTTTGATAATATCCTAGAAATCTTGAAAGAATTCAATTGGGAACCCATCCGATCTAGGAGCCTTTCACTTTCTCATGTGAAAAACAATCCTCTCTAGTTCTTCCAACAAAATAGGACACATAAGCTGCTCATTCATCTCCCTAGTAACTAGAGGAGGAATGCAATCAAGAACTTGATTCTCCTCCGCCGATTCCCCCTGAGAATCCTCACTGAAGAGGGACTGGAAATAATGTAAAGACTCCCTAGGGATCTCCTGTAAGGATAAAAGCTTCTCACCTCTATCATTGACTAGAATAGGAATGGAATTTCCATGTCTTCTTGCTTTCATTGAGCTGAAGAAGAAAGTAGTGTTCTTATCCCCCTCTTGAAGCCAATCAATACAAGCTCTATGTTTCCAATCATTGACCATGTTTTTATTTTTAGCCCAGAATTTTGGCTTGTCGTTATGATAAGAGGAAGAACTTTGTGATGACTTCTGGTAATGTTTCAAGGTTCCTTCCTCCAACAAGACACATTCGAGGGCGAGGCCCTTATCGGTCAATTTTTGGAAGGATTTGATACATTGAGATATTAAAGGTCTTGAAAGTTCAAGCACCAAGTTCTTTTGAAATAGTTCAATTTGATGTTGTTCTGGCATGTCCCACTGGAATTTTTTGATAAGATGTCGCCATCTTTGTAGGAAATTGGCAAAGGTTTCTCCAGGCCTTTGTTTTGTATTACATAGGTCCATCATAGAAACATCATTACCCATGTTGTATGCATAGTGGGCCACAAATTTTTCTGCCAAGTCTGGAAAAGAGACAATGGAACCTCGTGGTAAAGATGAGAACCATGCCAGGGCATCTCCCGTGAGACTCTTGGGAAAGAGTCTGCAAAGATAAAGGTCACTATAGGAGACTTCTTGGCATAAGATGTGGAATTCGCAGACATGGTCGCGGGGGTCTCCTTTGCCTTCATACTTGGTGAATTTAGGGATCTCAAATCCCGGGGGATACGGTGCAACTGATATAGATGGGTCATAAGGACAAGGGCAAAAATCTTCGAATGAGTAAGCTTTTCTTTTATTAGTGTTTTCTTTCATATTTTTGATGATATTCTTCATGTCTTGAATTTCCTTGATGAGGTCTTGTTGTGGACTTTGATATTGATGAATTGTATCTGCCCCAAGCATTGGATGAACTAAAGAAGGTGCACCACCACCAATATATTGATATGATGAGGAAGTGGGAACGTGGGATGTGATGACCGATGTTGCTGGGGTTCGTGTGATAGTTGGTTGTGATCCGCCAACTGTTGTGACGGGATTGAATGCGGTCTGGATAAAATTTGCGACATTGTTGGGAGAAAGAGAAGTTTGTGGAATAGAAATATGTGGTTGAATAGAAGGAGGTGGTATAGAAGTTTGTTGGAGAATGGATGAGATTGGATTTGATAGTGGTATGGATGGTAAGGAGGAAGAAGGTGGGATGGAGATCATGGTGGGAGGTGTCCCGGGTAGCATTGATTGGGCTTGGATGATTGATGGGGCTGCAATTGATTGAGTTTGAATAGTAGGTGCAGCACTTTGTGTGGGAGCGAGATCTCCTTGTGGTTGTTGGACGAGAGCAGATCTATTAAATTCAGGTGGAAGTTGAGCTCCATGTTCAAAAAGAGTTTTCAGAAGTGCAGTAGGATTGTGTTTAATAAACTTTTCTATCATCTATTGGTTATAAGAATCCGCTAGGAAAGTTTGCACTTCCGGACAAAGTTCATCTTGGTTAACCATGTCAAGATTTTGGCTTTGATCTTGATCGCTTGGTTACCCACTTTGTGTATGATCTTGTGTGGGATCTTCATATAGGACACCAATGTCTGGCATGCCATATTGTTGATCAACCATCTTTTTCTTTTGGGATCGAGTTGCGACCATACACGATATTTGTGATGAAAATACTTAGGAAAAATGTGATAAAATGACTTAGAAAATTTGTGATGGAAGGATTTTAGAAACTTGTGATGAAAGGACTTAAGAAATTTGAGAATGAAAGGACTTAAGAAATTTGTGATGAAAGGACTTAAGAAATTTGAGGATGAAAAGAATTAAGAAATTTGTGATGAAAGGACTTAAGAAATTTGAGGATGAAAGGACTTAAGAAATTTGTGATGAAAGGACTTAAGAAACTTGAGGATGAAAGGACTTAAGAAATTTGAGGATGATTGATGAAGAAGGTATGGTAGTGATGGTTTAGAAGAAAACTTGATGACTAGGTTGTCTTTGGCATGAACATGAAGGATCTATTTAAATGGCAAGTTGTATGAAGGGATATGACCACCTTGATTTGGATGATAGTAGGTGTTTCAAGGGACAAACTTGAATGTTGACGTAGAGGATAAACTCTTAGCTTCTCTCTTAGGCTTATGAAAAATGGGACGGACGGAGTTTTGATGCAATTTTGAACTTGGTGTGGGTAATAACTTGGACAATTTGTTTGTGTGTTGACAAATATTTTTGGAAAGCTTTTTGGGGATAGTGATGTGTATTTAGTCTACTCTTGGCAAGTATGTATCAAACAAAGCAAACACAATGATTAAATGCATATTATCTCAAAGACACTCATGCTCATATACAACATTCTTAAGGCTGGCAAGGACAATAGTCATTGAATCCCAATTGGTTTCCCATCTACGCTTACCCAGAGCGGACACTTAGATGCTTGACCCCACTGGCTCCCCTCCACGACACTCACTTCTCGGGGCAGCCAAGCATCAATTCCCATGAAAACTCCTAATGGCGAACTTTGTGTCTCTACTAAGGGCCGTAAGAATATGGGCCACTTCAGAGGTCCGACCTCCTGCACCAATGACTAGAGGGTTTTTGGCCACTATGAACAAGGTGTTTAGTAAGTCTTCCTGTTAGGAGCTACCCTTCGAAGTTGCGCAAGCGCAATTGAGGCCTATAGCCCAATGAAGCACCAAGAACTTAGTAGTCACGCAAGCATGATTGAGATCTCTAGGATCATACTAAGCACCCAATGTGAGAGTGAACTCTCATATAGCCCCAACCATTAACCCTTTCGTAGTCAATGGCCTATTTATTATAGTGAGTTGGGAACCCCAGGTCCGGGTGTACTCACTTGGGTCGTTCCCCTCTTACCTTCTCAAAGAGCAAGTTGGTAGGCAGGCCCGCTAGATATAAACACACAATCAAACAAGAAAAGGTTGGAGGGTCTGGATTTCTGATCGTCTAATAAGACGAGAGCATACTTTCCTACCTTTACGCTTTTTTTAAAGACACATAAGACAATGGTTCATTCCATTTTAATTAATATCTAGGTGCCTAATTTAAATAAATGCACAATATTTGGTTGAATTAGCTAGGTAACCTGCAAAACCACTTGATTAGTAGTTTGAAAAATGGAGTCTTCAAAAAGCGTCCTGCAAAACAACTTGATTAGTAGTTTGGAAAAAATAGTCTTCAACAAGCGTCCTGCAAAAAATCAACAAAATGACAAAAATATTAATTTTTTTAATTTTTTGGGAATAAATAGAAAAACATGAATAAAAACTTTTTTACTAATGACAAATGTGGATTTGAAGAAAGCTTTGATTAGTAAATGGGGTTTGACTAGGTTTTTACCACTTTCCAAGGGATATACAAGTGAAAAAATGGGGATTTTGGAGGAGAGATGAAGGAATGAGAAAATTTGTCTAAGAGGGACAAAGAAGCCAAAGTTGAAGATGGATAATATGGGAAAAATTTGGAGGTGATTGGATGAAAAGAGAAGAAGTTATGGCAAATCCTAAAAATAGAGAAATATGAGATTTTGGGCTTCAAAAAGTGGATTTTTGAGATAAGGCCTCCAAGGAAGAAAATGTGGAAAATGGTAATGTAGAGAATATGGTGAAGTTTGAAGGGAAATGGAGTCAAGATAAAAAAGATATGGCGAAAAAACGGAAAAAAATTTACTCTTTTTTAAAACCCTAGATTTAATGGAACAGAAACCCTAAATTTAACAGTACATAAACCCTAAATTTAACAAAACAGAAACCCTAGATTTAACAGAGCAGACAGAAATGGAATAGAAACCTTAAATTTAACAGAACAGAAACCCTAAATTTAACAAAACAAAAAACCCTAGATTTAACAGAGCAGACAGAAACCCTAGATTTAATAGAGCGAATTGTCTCACTAGACAGAATAAAATAAAAATGTCAAAGGTCTAGATTTCTGATTGTCCAGATAGACAAGAGCATACTCTCCTACTTTCACACTTTCCTGCAGACGGACAGATTATATTTAAACAGAGCAGATAACAGAAAATAAATAAATTAAATGCAGACTACAGTTAGCGCCTACAATTTTCAGACAGATTAACAAAGCAGACAATAGCACTACACAGATAGAAAAGTGTCAAAGGTCCGGATTTCTGATTGTCTAGATAGACAAGAGCATACTCTCCTATTTTCACACTTTCCTGCAGTCAGAGCATACAGTCGTGCTAAACAGAATAGAAAAGTGAAAAGTCTGGATTTCTGATTGTCTATATAGACAAGAGCATACTCTCCTACTTTCGTATAGATTATACTAAAACAGAACAGACAACAAATCAAATAACAAATCAGATAACAGAGCTGTCGTGCTGCAACAGAAACAAAAAGAAACAGAACAAAATAAAGAGGAGCTATTGCGCAGAAATGCAGAGCCACGATTCTGGAACCTGCGAAAAAGATATATATATATATATTTATTTATTTATTTTTTTTCTGCAGTCGCACTATTTTGGAACCTGCGTCTCACAACTCATAAAAACCTTAAAAAAAAAACAATAACATTAGTTCTCAAGGACGTGAGTCCCACCGGGCATGCCAAAATGAAGAGGGAAAAATAGATTTAAAAAGTAAACTGATCAAAACATAACGAAATAAACATGCAGAATGCTAAAATATCATAAAAAGACCATTTCACCTTGCTATTTTACCTTCTCCTTCAGATTGAGCTTGATGAAGTGAAGGCGCCCCTTGATAATGCTCCACTTGATGTGCTCCTTTGATTGCTGGATGTGGATGTCTCTCCAATATTGTGCACAAATTATAAGGATGAGATGATCAAGTTGCCAAGATGATTTCCTGGGCTCAAAAGGGCAGCATAAGCTTACTGAATTTCAAGATATTTTGAATGAAGGGATGGAACCCTATTTTATAGGAAGAGGAGAGGAAAATGGATGGATAGGATGAATTCAAGATGAACGGCTAAGATTTACTTGTGAGGTCACACAAGGTCCAAGAGAGGGTGTGGAGACCAAGAAATATGCCTTAAAGGCATTTCGTATCTCCACACTCTACAAGATGCATTGGAGGAATTAAAAATTCTCCAAAAATGGATATTATGGGGATTAGAAGAATAAAAAGGAATTAAAAATTCCTTGGGAGAGGGAAATCCTAGAGGAATGTAGGATTTCGAAAATCTTACATTCATCTAGAAAAAGAGCATTTAAAGCTAGTGGCTGGATGAAAGGACAAAGAGTTGACTTTGTGGCTAATCATGATGATTAGCCATTAACGACTCATTAGGAGGGGAATTAGAGGAAATGTTAGGTGGGATTTATATTTGTAGGAGAATTTGACTAAAAGAATAATGTTAAGTGAGTTTAGGGAGTTTCTAGAAGAATTTATTAGGTTAATGATGAATTAAGAAGATGATTTGTAGGAATCATGTAGGTTAACTAATTAATTGAAATTAATTAGCTAAGAGGAAGATTTGTGAGGATTTTATTTTTTAGAAGAATAAAGAAAGGGATTGATTTATTAAAATAAATCAATCATATGCTATAGTGACAATATTAATTATATTTAATTAATATTGAGAAGAATTTTAATTAACATAATTAATTAATTAATTATGTGAGGAATTAAAAAATAATTAAAATAATTATTTTTAAGTGTCTACACAACCCTGTCTTCCTCCCTAAGCAAGGCTTCAGACAAACTATGCTCTCTGATTTCACTAGTGATGCCATTCAACACTATTTGGGTATCTTTCTTAGCATGAAAAATGTTCCCGAAACCTTGACGGCTCCACTATTTAAGCTGAAACTTAACAAATTGTAGCTTCTTGGCAAAAGTGTACATAGCAGTGCCAAAGGCAGGCCTCCCTTTCCTCCACCACTCTGTTACAAGAGTTTGCAAAGCAGGATCCCAAAGCCACATAAGTTGGAATTTGAATGAAGGAGAGAGAGCACAAGAAGAAACCATCTTGATGGGCCAGTGGTTTGACCCTCTCCAGTCAAGAATCTCAAAGCTTGTGGACCACCCCCCACCAACCCCAAAACTAGAAACCAGAAATCGATCCAACCTCTCTGCAATCCAATACTCCCCCACCCTCCTATTGTTCCAGGTGAACAAACCATTGCCAGGCTCAATGTCAACAAGATGCAACGATGTTATACTATCCTGAAATATGAGAGAAGAAGGTTCCAAATGCATAACACCCCCCTTCTTCTCACTCAACTCTAAGATGGCATTGAAATCACCCGCCATAATCCAAGGATGAAAAGGGACCAAACTTCGCATACAAGAGATATGAGACCATAAGTTCTTCTTACCCTGAAGATCAGTGGGGGCATAGATGTTAGTAAACAAGATATATTGCCCAGTCTCAAGACTAGAGACAACCCCGGACAACGAAGATCTGGAGGCAACCCATTAGACAGGACGAATCCTGAAAGGGTTCCAAAGACAGGCCATCCCTCCCGAGGAGCCCACAACCCCAATACACTGACACTGACTTCTCTCGCATAGTTTTGGCACCAAATCCATCATGATTTTCATAGAAAGTTTTGTCTCTTGCAAAAATAGGATATCAGGAGAATGACTCCTTATCAACTCCAGAACAAATTTTTGTCTAGGGCCACTGTTCAAGCTCCTCACATTCCATGATAAAACAATCATTTCGGGGGATTGGAAAAATGAGAATCCGGAGTCTTTACTGACCTTGACTCAACCAAATTCTCCCCCATCAATTTAATCTTCTCCAAATCCTTCTTTCTGCCAACCTTTGAAATCTTCTCCATTGATCCTTTCTTAATGTCCTTCTAATGGAGACCTAAATGTAAGGCCATCTTGTTACTTTTGGCCCCAACAGATTCCAATTTTTGAGTTGTAGGAGAAACATCCTCCCCAGCTAACTCCACTAAAACACTAGAAATGGTCCCCAACTGAGCCACTACTAGCAAATCCATCTCCATTTGTTGACTCCCAGCAATTTGCAGAGCCTGGGTTGAGTCCCAATTCACACTATCATTGACCAACCTTGATGCACCCTGATCCAAAGGAGTCAACCCAGGGTTTCACCTCCTATTAGGTAAGGTTGTCCAAGGCTTCAAATCTGTTAAAGGTATCCTCATCCTGTCTCTCCTGTAGGGGCCTCTTTTGTCCCTGATTCCTGTTCTTTGTCTTAACTGGGAGAAAACCATCAGTACCCACAACTTCCCCAATCATGGAGGCTTTTCCTTTGTCAGCCCCATTTGTGTTACGGGTCGACTGTTGAGGTTGGTGCACCACCAGTTTATACCTAGGACACTTGCGCTACAAATGACCATACTCATGACATAGACGACACCGAAATGGTAAAGTCTCATAATCTAGCTATTGAACCAAAGATTAAGAACCCGCACACATATCTATAGCATATGGCAGGGGCTTACTAAGATCAATTTCAACACAGATACGGGCGAAGGTCATTATCTTTCTCCCCAAGGTTTGTGTTGAGGCTCCAACTGACCTCCCAAGCACTGAAGCGAGCATCTGTAGCACATCCTCCCAATAACATTCCACCGGAAAACGTGGTAAGCGAACCCACACTAGGACCCTATTCGGAAGCTCCTCCAAAGGGTTGAACCCTGCATGCCAAGGTTTGATGAACAATCCCACCTGGTTGTAAAAATACGACCCTCCTTCAAAAACCCTACTCCGATCCTCCATGCAGTTGAAAGTAACCATGAAATATTATCTCCATTTCCCCTTCCGGTGCCCAAGTCCTCTGAGCCTAGTTCTCCAAAAACTGTAGAGAAACCCTCATCCCCAAAAACTTGCAGTATAACGAGTGTTTTGAAAAGTAATCAACATCTTCCGCTATCATCTCTGGAGGAATAATCAACCTTGGTCTCTCGCTGCACCTCTCCAGGCAGCCATTAATCTTTGAGATCCAAGAGCTACCAGCACTACTAGCCCCAAAATCTGAGGCAAAAAGGTTATTATCAAAGGTCTTGACATTTTGGGATGGAGATTTCAAACCCACCGCAACACGAAAATCCATATTGAGAGACGCCTTCGAGGCCTCTCCACCAGTTCTAGACATAGCACCTTGTAGAAAGCCCACCTCTTGAAAGGAAATGGGCAAGGACACCACACCCCCCTGCAAGAACACACACACCTCCCCTACCAAGCTCCACCGCCGGGAAGATCAAATCCCCACCGCCATTCCCCGCAAGCAGGCTGCGTATTCGCAGGAACCCCGAGCCCCTACCTCTCGCAACACCACCCACCACCTGCAACTACCACACCTCCTTCTGCATCTGCAGCCCTATAACCAGTCCCTCACGCAGCACCCCTTACACATGCAAGCGCCTCCCTCTCACCACCACACCAGCATGTAGGCGCCACTCACGCGCTAGGGTTGCAATGCCCTAGCCCGTGCACAACACCCACCACACACAACTCCATCCTCAGATCCGTCGATTAATTTAGTCCCCCATTGGCTAATTCGATTATTTCAATCATATTGAGACACTGACCAATGATAATTAAATGCACTTCGTAGACATAGATGATTAAGATATCTTCAATTTGCTTACATGCCTAAAAATGCTTATCAATTGTAGATCTTGAATGCCTTAGATATAATAAATTAGTTAAAAATAATCATAAACATTTATTTATTAACAAATATTCATCACTAATAATATGAAATAATTAAATTAATTACATGATTGATCCTTCTTTCCTACAAACTAACATGTTGAGTTCAAGGTCAAATATGATAATATTTATTTTTTTCAATATGCCTTTGCGTGTTCTTTAAAATGTAAGTACAATGTATTGAATAAATATTAAAATTTATATAAAAAACTATAAGAAAAGGCTAAAGTCTTGAACACTAGTTTGATAAAGATTTTATTTTTCCTTGACCATTTCACACCTCTATTTGCGAGAAATAGTGTTGATATTCTAATGAATTAAATTCCATAGCAAAGGATGATGTTAATGGATGGAGCAAATCCCACTAGCAATTGACTTTATTTTTACTCTACAAGATGATCTATGGAGTTTTAGTTTATGTGTTCTCAAGGTTACATCTATTATGAAATGAAATATTTAACATAGGGAAAAAAATCTACTTCACATGAGGTTTACATTGAAATGCAAAATACACTTCGATTTATATTCATTATTGTACATCATAAATTTGGATGAAAAGTAGTGGAGTCAATTTAAATCGTGTTTTGTACAACCTTTGTTGTAGGAAGAAAAAATGAATTACTTTTCTCAAACCTATAAACCCAATTTAAATTGTGTTTGGCCAATTGATGAAGGTATTCTTGTAAATAAAATTATTAAATATAAAAAATATATATTAAATTTTTTAATTTTAAATTTTAACTTTTATATACAAAATAACATTTGACAAAGGTGTAAGTGTGGAATATTGTGTTAATGCATTTGCCGCTACATGGGAAAGATGATGCAATATAGTGCAAATATGTGTAATAGGGAAAAATATGATGCTACCAATGTAAGACATGTTAAATAGGGGAAAGCATGATGCTCTCCTAAATGTAAATATTTGACCACAATAACATATGATATAAGGCCTGAGAGACTATAGCACCCCCAAATGCAAAGATATAACAATGGCAAGCACAAGGATGGAGGCATAAAAAGGGTGAAACTAGTGTGTATAATGGGCATGTGGAAGTATGTGAATGTAATAGGGTCGGTAAATGTGTGAATTAAGGCAAATATATGAAATTTTATTGAACATATGAATGTGATAATGTGTGTATGATAATATGTCTAAGGAATATGTAGGTGGCCTTTGGCAAGAAACCCAAGGTTGCATAAAATTATGCCATTTTTAAAATATATTAATGTATCGAGGCACTCTCCACAAAATAAGCATAACTTTATAAGGGAATAACATGTGTATACAAATTCAACCATTACACATATGTATCCAAAAATAATATTTTACACTATAGTAATATGATAATAAAAATATTTTATCTTAAGAAGAGTAATATGCAAATAATTGCTTTTTTTTTTTTTTTTTGTGTGTGTGTGTGTGTGTGTGCACTACCATATGGGGGTAGTTCCCTTATATTAATCAAAACAATAGGTTGCAATTTCTTTTTAGTATGTTGTTGTAGTAAAATGCTTAAATATATTTTAAAACTAAATTTAAAATT
Source organism: Cryptomeria japonica (assembly GCF_030272615.1). NCBI lineage: Eukaryota > Viridiplantae > Streptophyta > Pinopsida > Cupressales > Cupressaceae > Cryptomeria > Cryptomeria japonica. The sequence continues at coordinate 479,057,009 of NC_081410.1, read as the reverse complement.
TAAATAAAAAAAAGTAATATCTTAAAAAAAATAAAACTACTATTTCACTTATTTTTCTTCTCTTTTTCCAATTCTTTTGTTGCATACATAATAATGAATCTTATTTAAATGTTTTTTTTATTAAGGATCAATCAGGTTTTGAGGGGACCCGAAACCCCAAAAAGAAAGTTTTGAAGGGACTCAAAACCTATAACAAGAAAGAAACATTGTTGAAAAGATGATCATCAAACAAATAGCAACCCACACAAAGCAGATTAGAAAGATCAACAATAATAAACCATCTGCACCAGAAGGAAGGCCAAAACCTCCCAACAACACACTTTAAATAAGGTTAATGGGTTTTGCACTAGCTCCTAAAACTAGCAATAAAATAGGCCTCAACAGCTCATCAACAATCCTACAGCCAAGACCCATAAATAGGGCAACAACAACCCCCTTGTAGCAGCACTGAACTTCTCCCACCCAATCACTCTCCCCCTCAATAAGAGAGGAATCCACCTCAATAGGACAAGTAAGAAAGAAAACAAATTAAAGAAGGACCAAGCCCTTAGCCCCACCAATAGGAGATATCTCCACCTCCATAGGAGAACACTTCACTTCAATACAAGACACATGAGATCAAGCATGAGAGAGAACAAAAAAACCCTCAACTTAGAATAATCTATATGTAATAACACACTATACTAAACCCAACAAAATTTTGACCCTTTTTTTTTTAATTTAATCATTTGTGTTTGATTCAATCGCATACTCTAGGCATCTATCCATTTGGATTAGGTATTCATCCATCCAGGATGAGCATCTAACCATACGGGTTAGGCATCTATCCATACGGGACAAGAGGTTTCATCTATCCAATACGGGATAGGTATCTACCCATACGGGGTAGGCATCTATCCAACTTGGGATAGGAGGTGCTCTGGCCAGAGAATTAGACTCATCAGGACCATTTGGGTCCTGAGTCACTCACTAAGTACTACACTCCTCTAATAGGAGTGCACCGAGGTCGTCGTCCTTAGGAGAAATCAAAATAACATAATGCAAGCTTGAATTTTGCCTTGGAATTTGGCTTAAAGCCTCAAGAAGTCAAGCGAATCCATACGAGATTCCTTCCGAGTATGCATTGAATTACTTTTTCCTTTATTTTCCTTATCTTTCAATTAGGAGGCTTTGTAATCCATCTATTATACCAAATCCTAGACCCCATCCCGATCGCCTGAGTACTAGGGACAACTCTGTCCCCAGACTGCCAACATACCCATTTCGGCATGGGATCAAGGTGTAAAGTACGTAGTTCTATTTTCTAATCTATGGTTTAATGTAAACTATTTTGGTGGGTACACAACCCTTTCTAGGGTCAATGTCCCAAACAGTTTCTCTGCGGTTGCTACCCATGATGGTAGCTTTAAGCAAAGGCTTAGGGTGGCCTATTTCTTGTGGCCTAAAATATTTAGGTCCTAACGCGTATCATAAGCATCACCCTTGACCCAATTGTCAATTGTTAATAATTATTCGAAATTAAGCCAAGTTTATAAAAGCATTTCACTCAATCAACCCTAAAGGGGTTTACTAAGGTTTAACTAGTGGATGTAAATTCATTCAAAGATTATCTTATTAGATTATTGATCCAAGGGGGATTACCCGCCCCTTGGATTTTAACTTCCAAGTGTCCCTTATTACTGCCTGACGATTTATAGGGATGATGCCATAGATGTCGTTGATGCAACTTTATTAGGCATTAAGTGCAGTAGTTCAACGCGATGGCTTTACCTGTAAGCATGACCCAAAGGCACCATAGATACCGAACACTGCTAAGGTTTTGGTTTCAACTCCATTTATTTAGTTATCCAACTAGGAATGAACCATAAGTTCACGAAAGCTTGAATAAAATTTTACTTAACAATTACGAAACTATTACATGGAAAATAAATTATTGCTCGACATTGAAAATAAGATATAATCGAAAGGAACATTTGACAAGGATGAAAAATAAATAAATCAACAACCTTGGAGTAACATTCTCATGAAAATAACTATGATACAATTCTAATTCTTGAACTAAATACATGAAAATTCCAATTTCTTGAAAGCTAGGATACGTGTAGGAAATAGCTTACAAAATGATTTGAATCACTAACTATTACACTTTTAATAAGCACTTAATACATGAAAGATATTGAATTGCTTTCAAGAAGGTTACCAACCAATTTAGTGCCTACTTGCTTGAAGGGAAAAGATCTTGATAACCACATTACCCATGTTTGAAATATGAGGTTAGGAGAGACAGATTTCTTGCTAATTAACCAGTAAGAATAAGGCTCCTAATTAATACCAATCGATCTACCTTTAATCAACCGTTATGAATATCAAATTTTTTTTTTTGTTAACCAATATGAACATGATTGTCAAATAATCCCAATCAATTCACTTTTAATTAACCAAAGAAAATAATTCCAATCAATCCATTTTAACTAACCAATATACAAAAAGTTCCTAAGTAATTCCAATTAATCAATATACAAAAAGTTCCTAAATAATTCCAATTAACCAATATACAAAAGGTTCCTAAATAATTCCAATTAACCAACATACAAAAAGTTCCTAAATAATTCTAATTAACCAAAATACAAAAAGTTCCTAAATAGTTATAATCTTTGTCTAGTTGCTTTTGAGCCAATGCCAAAACCTTCGCAACATTATAAGGAGGTAACTAACTAACCCTCCCACTTGAAGAAATTTAACCCTTGATTATTTAATAACTTTATCAATCTCAAATTCTTAGATGGGAGCTAAGGTTCGCTCCTAGATCTTCCTCAATTAAAATTGTTGTTTAATATTCTAAGTGATCATGGAAAGGGATTCTCAAAACCCATATTAAGGCAAGAATCCAACAATACGAAATCATAACTCATTCATCTTCAAAGCTAAGTTTCATTAGACATTTACAATGAAAGACGAAAACCTTATTGAGGTTCGCAAACTAAGACAAGTCTCATGGTAGAATGATTTCAGATTTGATAATATAAATGATATAACAATATAGATTATACCAAGCAGATTGCATGAAGCTTTATTATGAGGTTCACCCCTACATTAAATGGAATTTCCCCCTTTTACTAATCTTATGTTTTCTTAAGGTTAGAAAATAAATTTGAACATTATTAGGTTGACTATACTAAATACCTTGTTTATTTTGCATCTTGGAATCTAATAAAGAGCAATCCAATATTCAACCTACTACTACTAAGAGATTTATATTCAAAATGAGGACTATGGTAACTTCAATTATGTAACTTGCACGATAATCATAAATATGTATTTGGTATGATGACAATAAATATGTAACTAAATTTGTCTTTTTCTAATTTTACCCCCTTTTAAAATAATGTTGATACTTAGGTAAGAAAGGAAATATCAATCTAAATTCATGAAATAAATGAATCATCCAATTAAATAAATCTACTTACTTAAAATTCATTGTGAAGAATTTAAATTGTTCATTCCTATCTAAGTTTTCCAATCACTTGACAAATGATTTCCCATTTATCTAATCTAAATTCAATTGTTGGGACCTATTTCCAATTTTAATCCCCTTTAGAATTTACAAATAGTGATACAATAAAATTTGATAAATTAACAATCCTTTTCTATGTATGCATTTTCATATTATTAAAATTAATAATTACAACAAATTATTAAAATTAGTGTTAACATAATCTTACTATATTAATATTATTAATAAATTATTATATTTTTATTTTATTTAAAAGCTATTAATACCTAATCTTACTTTGATTAAGTTTTATTCATGGAAATAATAACTACTGATTTATTTATTAGTGGTTAAATAAAATAAAAATATAGATAATCGTTGTATGATGAAATTATAGAGTTATAAAGTGATTTTCTGGAGGCATCAACATATTTCACATATTCCTGAGAAGCACTTTTTTTTTGAAAAGTTTTATTTACAGAGAATGATTTTCGGGAGGCATCAACAGATTTCACATATTCCTGAGATGCATTTTTTTTGAAAAGTTTCATTTACAGAGAATGATTTTCGGGAGGCATCAACAAATTTTACACATTCCTGAGATGTATTTTCTTTTTTTTTGAAAAGGTTTATTTACAGAGAATGATTTTCCAGAGACATTAATATAAAACAATAATTTAAGAAAGGGTTTATTTAAGAGAACGATTTTATGGAAACATTGATATAAAACAATAATTTAAGAAACAGATTTCTCATAAAGGAAATTCAGAGAAAATACTTTACACAAGGCACCAATAATTTGTTGAATAGATTTTTGAGAGAGAGTAGTTTTATTTTATTCTTACAGAGAATATCAAATACATTTGAAAATTTCCTTTCCTACAATCACAGAGAAGTAGACAACTTACACAGGGAAAATAAGGGAACAAAATAAATACACACAATTGATCAAACCCTCATTCAAAGAGAAATAAGCTTCTGGTGCACAACTTTATAATCACAGAGAGGTAGAAAGAAAAATTCACTATTAAGGAATAAGATTTTCATTTGATTGATCAAACCCACGGGTGAGTGAAAGATTAAATCACAGGAAAGGAGAAGAATAAAAATAAGAAGCAAGATTCATACACAGGAAATTAATTTTTTTTATTCACAGGAAAGAAAAGAATAAAACAAGAAAACAAGATTCATGCACGGGTAATTAATCTCTATTCACAGAGAGAAGAATTAATTCTTGGAAAAAAATAACTAAATAGGAAAAATAGGATTTTTACACAAATCTAGACTTAAATAGAAAAGAAAGTAAAAGCAATCAAAAGCAAGATCTCTTTCCTTCTTTTTCCCTAAAGAAAATTAATTAAATAAATAGATATCCTTACATGAGTTTTTAAGGAGAAAAGGTTTACTTTTTTTTTCTTTTTTTTTTTGAAACAACATATACATATATACATATATACATATATATACATATACATATACATATACATACATACATATATATATATATATATATATATATATAAATATGTATATATATATATTCTTTTTTGAATTAATAGAATTTCCTTTATTAATTTTTCTAATTAACTAAGATGGTAGATATTTTATATGAAATAAATTCTAAGAGAGAAAATAAACTATTTCTTGCAAAATACAAAGTTCATGTATGTAAATTAAAAGAATGCAAAGAGAGGAGAACGTGGATACTCGAAGCTCGATGTAGAATCCCCTCCAAATTCTTCAAGCTAGCCTCCCTTGATCCTTCCTGGCAACTTTGTGAAATTTCTTGAAAACAACTACTTAACAATCCTACAATGAAATGTGAATCAAAGAGAAACCTACTACTTTCAATAACTTGAGAAAAAATATTTCTTCAAAATAACCAACCCCCCCTTTTAAAAAACTTGCATACATTATATAGAAAAGATCCCTCAATTCCACTATCAAGAGAATTAATTGAAAGAAATGATTCTTTTCCAATATTGGATCCATGCAAAATTGATTAATATCTTAGTGGGGGGAGTTACATGCAAGGAAATTAAGGAATGAAGATTCCTCTAGAACCTTCTAATTTCTCCTACAACATGTGCTAAATAACATATTGAGAAAATAAATAATTTTTTAAATTAATTTATTGCAAAAGTGATTGTTGTCATAGTGGAGGTTACATTTGACCATGCATTTAAAATTCAAATTTGAATTCTCCTCCATTTTATCAAAAATAAATTTTGTAACTCCTTTGTCATAAAAACAACTATGAATAGAATTATTCTTGTCATAGAATAATTTATAACTCCCATGTCATATATTTGCTAAATATAATATTTATTCCTTGATATTTTGAATTTGAAAATTACTTTTCTAGAATCTTCTTATTTCTCCTATACCATGTGCTCAATGAGAATATTGAGGAAATAAATAATTTCCAAGTAAATTATGACCTCACGAGTTTGTCACCATTATTTAATTCTTCTTTTTATTTAAAAACTTCAACCTCATTTCAATTTTTTTTTTCTTTCTAACATTACTCATAAAATTAATAATAATAATAATAATAATAATAGCAATTCCAAAAAGAGGGTTATGACACTATATCGTGATAGAGAGCCCTTTCAACATCACATGAAATGGTAGCAACATTTTAGCCACCCACCAAAAGTTGGGGTTTGAAAACCTCCAAGAAATCGAAACCACAACATCCACAAAGCCACTCTCCACCAAAGAAGAAGAGCCATCCACCTCAATAGGATCAACCGAGAGGATGTAATATAAGAATGGAAGCCAAACCAAATTCCACCCCACCAATGGGGTCTCCAATTTAAATAGAAGAGAGGGGATGCACATCAGGACAAAAATATCCCAAAGGGAAGAAATATATCCAATGAGGCACCATATCCCCAAATTAGAGAAAAAGCAGCTCCATGTAGGGTCCAGAGGCTTAAAAGCTACCAAAAGGGGTTCCCATCATATGAAGGCCTCCACCAAGTGAACTATCTAGAGGGATACATGCATCCCTCACCAAGATAATCAACCCCCACAAAACAAAAAGGCCAAACAAAGCCCAAACCAAAGAAAGGGCATCACCAAAAAAATCCCCTTAGAGGATTGATAGGAACAAAAAGAGAAACAGCCCCCAAGGCTACAAAGAAAGCACCAAGAAAAGGCCTTGAAATATACCATATCGACCAGTCATCAAGGAATCCAAAAGAAAAATGGCACAGAATGATCTGCACACTCCTCCAACCGCTCCCAAGGACAAGATCATAAATGACAGGGAAGAACAAGAGACCATGAAGGGCCACCAAAAATGTAGACCCCTCCTTCCTTGCAATAGAACCACCATCTGAAGAAAAATCCCCCCTTTGGCACACCACAAGAATGGCTAAAAAGCCCTCACCAAAGGGGAGGAAACCAAACATAGCAACTGCATCCAAAGGAGAGTCCTCCAAAATCAACAACAAAAAGAGGGGGAAGGAATGGACAATAGTTGGGCCACACCCATTGCCCCATAAACATCAAACACCACATGATCCTCAAGAAAGGCCCCCGATAAAACCACCATAACTCCAAAAGAATCCTGCATTGCAACAAACATGGAATCTTTGTCTCCATCCTCATCCCTTGAAGAAACCCTAATGTCACCTCTCTCGCTTCTCCGCTCTATTCAAAAATTTGAATCTTATTCAAATGTTTTTTTAAATCTTCTATATAAATATTTTAATATTTTTTATTTTTTATTAGTAAGTAGGTTTATATATTAATATTGAAAAGAGAATTACATTCAGAGTTCTTCAGATAAATTCAGAAATGTTCTAATTCATCTTAAGCTACCTATTGATCCTAATTACTAAACATTCACTATCTATCTTTTACATTCAACATGACTATGATCGAATACCAAAAACCAAAACAGAGTAGTTAATGACAACACCCCTCCTAACTTGCCTCCATTATCGCCTTCCCTTTTCCCTCGATCATCTCCACTTGTGCAACTTCCCTATTCATAGTCTCTAATTCTTCCCTTTGTCTAGAGGATTCACCTCACAACAAATGACACTATCTTTGTTTTTTCCTTGACCCTACTGGTCGACCCTGCCTGCGTTTTGGGGGAGATTCAACTGCCTTTATGGTTAGGAATTCATTATGTGGTCCCCATTGGGCAACTTCCTCTCAAAGTTTTTGAGATTCTCGAGATCTAATATAAGCCTTCACTCCATTCACACCTATTTGCGCTAAGGCCCTCTGAACCTCCTAATGAGTCTTAGTATATACCTTTTATTGCAAGTATTTTAATGAGTTTAAGACTTTCATATACTACTCCTAGGATCACATGTCATTCCTTAATGTCCTTTTTGAGCCTATATGTTGATTATGCTATCCTTAGTTCGAAGACATTTGTTGTGATGATATAGCAAGCTTTATGAATGCAAATATAAGTATAACTTTATCTTTGAATGGTGATAAATATGTTGCAATGAATAATCATGAATGTGAATATATGTCTTTGTACTAACCCTGGTGATGCAGCCGCATGTGAAGAATTTTTTGATTGAATTATGGCTTAATCATCAGCAGTCTGGCAACATTGGGTAGGATTGGACAACAAGGTAAGAAGAGGTCAAAGTTGTTATAACTTGGGCACCAACTGTTTGAGTCATTGAAGAGCCTTCAAAGACTAGTCATGAGCTATTAATGTCTCTTATTAATAACCATGCTTGATATTAGAGAAAATCTAGGAAGGATGTATGTAGAGTATTGAATAAAAAGGAAGATCCTTGAGCTGTAAGTGTGTATGGTGTGTGTGAAAGAAAATGTTGTGAATATAAATTAAAAAGAATGGAGGAGATGCTTATTGAATGGTAGTGTGAAATAAGAAATATATGAGCATAAAGAAAGTTATATAAAGAATGTAGTGTGTTAAGTGAAGAATAATGTGAGTGTATTATAAAAGAAATATCATGAGAGAAAGGTTAAAGGCAGAGTTGTGAGAAGGATCCAGTGCAACTTTGATAGCATATTTTGGAGGTGTATTTAGCAGATTTTGAAGAATTTGTAACAGATTTATGAAGAAATATGTGCAGATTTGAGAAGATCAAATTGTCCATCATCAATTGATATAGCAACATTGCTAAGGTGGAAATTCAGATTTATATGAAGTGGGTTGGTGCTCTCAGATTATGAAGTGGGAGTTGGTGCTTCTAGTGGGTTGGTGCTCGCAAAATCAGATTTGGGAGTTGGTTCTTCTAGTAGGTTGGTGCTCACAAACAAAGTTAGGGTTTGGAGCCTCTAGTAGGTTGGTGCCTACAAATATTGTAATAGAAGAAAATCTAGAAAATATTGCAAAGTGTTCAAGAGCGGAATAGATTCCTAATCCTTTTAGCTCTTCTTAGTCTTTATGTTTTCAATAAAATTCTCCTCCTACATGCTAGGAGTGGAGTGGTTGTTTTGGTAAGCTGTTAAGGGGACAATTGTTATATAATCCTCCTCAATCTTTCGCATAAAAGTTAGTTACTATTATGGTGTCAATTTTTGTTGTACTATTAAAACTTTGAGAATAAATAGGCATACTTTTTTATTTTGAACAAGTGTATGGAGTTTTTATGATTATGAGAGATTTGTAGTTAATCTCTATTGTAGCTTGTAGTCTAGGAGACTCAATCAAGGGGTCCCACTTGGTGAGGAATACGTATATTTTTTTTCTGCACTTTTATTTCTTACTGTTGTTTTAATTTTGTTCTGGTAAGTTGCTCACTATCTACTCCTGCAGCCACTGAACTATAATTCTGTGACTATTCCTACAACCATGACATAACATAATAGTTGCTTCTGTGTAGTTATAAGCCTTCATTTTGATAGTAGAAGTTGATAGAATTTTATTGTGTTACAATATACAGTAGTTATTTCTTTATGTACATTTATGCAACATTTCATTTATTTAAACTTAGAATAGGATTCTCTTCTAGAACTCTTAGTGCATATATTGTGCTAACCCATTTCAAGTTGTACCTCCTTGGGTTGATGAAGTAAATAAACCCAATTGATGGTGTTCGATGGCTACTCAGTTAGGAACATATGTCTCTGAGTTAGGGTATAATGCCTAGTTAATCATCCTTTGTTTTGGGCCAACACCTCCTTATTGCAGTTTGCACTCCAAAGTAGAAGTGGCCTAAGGGGGGCAAATTTACTCACAAGGATCTAGTCTCCACTCAGACAAATGAACCCCTCCCCGTATCATTCCATTCCAATAATTCTCTCCAGACCCTACAACCATTCCTTTCTTACATAGCTATTCATTATCTAGTTTACGGTGCTCCTTAGCTCTAGTTCTAGACACCATGGAAGGAACATGGAAGCTACATGCATGTTTGTGTTGGAGCGAAATTGAGCCTTGAGGTACTCATCATCTAGACTTATTTTGACTCAAGTTAGGAAGTCCAAGTCATAAAAAATGAAAATGTTTGATATTATTTCTGTAGTCACACAAATCTGTCCAGCTTAATTAAATAAATATTCGCTATTTATTTGATTAAAAATCCACTAGCCACTAGTTAATTAAATTAATATTTAATTAATTCATCCCCAAACATTCTTCTATTAATTAAATAAATTATTCAATTTATTTTAATTAATTCATTAAATCAAATTCCAATCAATTAAATGAATAAAATCATATTTATTTTATTTAATCCCCTTTTCCTCTTTTAAATAAATTAAATAAAAACATTTATTTAAATCATTTATCCCCCCCCCCACTTGCATTTTCCTACAAATGCAACTTGCACACATTTATTGAAATATATGAATTTTTATTTTAATAAAATCCTATTTTCCCTCACCCACAAAATCCACTTGCAAAATCTAATCCCCTTCTAGATTCTTCTAACCCCTTCCTAATTAGCCTAATCCATCCCCTAATTATTGTCACATTCCTAAGCAAAATGGAGTCACTTCTCAAAGACTCCAAAGTCTTTGAAAAGCATTTAATGCTTTGTGTGTTCAACAAATTAACCCCCAAAGTCTTCCAAGACCACTAATGGCTCTTACATGACCATTTATGGCTCTTACATAACCATTTATGGTTATTTCAAACTTGTCCCCCCAAACATTTATTGTTTTGACCATATTCATCCATTTCACATTTGCACAAGAGTTTATCCATTGGATAAAAGTTTTATTCTTTAAATAAAGAGTTTATTCATTCAACCAACCTTGACTTTAGCTCCCAAGGTCATATCAAGCATTTAATGCTTATTCCCTCCCCTCTCAACCTATCTCACATTGACACTTGTCATCCTAGGATTGGGTTGAAAGCCCTCACATGGATTTAAAATCATTCAATCCTGACCCTTGTTGAGATTGCTCAATCTCAACCATCCATTGCTCCATTTTTCCTATAAATAGAGCCCATTTCTTCATAATCCAGATCCAGAAAAACTTGTATGCATTTAAGCTATAGGCATTTTTAGAGAGCATTTTAGCACAATCAACTAATATCTTATCATTTTGGTTAAAATCAATCATTTTAGCATCAATAACATAGTATTAGCTTTTCATTTCACATTTAGAGATATACTACAATCTCAATCCTCCATAAGCATCCATAGTGCAAAAAGCTGCTGAGAGCTACACTATTTTGGAACTTGGAGAGGAGAGGAACAAGGGAGAAAGAAATTAAGAGCATGTTAGGAGGTATTTGGAGATGCCTCATCATGTTTGCTTTGATAGTTAAATATGCTTGCATGTTTTTAGTGTCTCTCTTGGTATGCCTTTTTAGATTAGTTTTTGATTGACTAACACTAACGGTTTTGTGTCCTTTTGTGTTATTTATCATTTGCTAACCTTGTGCCATCTTGCAGGGCATCATTTGGTGAACCCGACATGAATCCAAGCACCAAAAACATATCATTTTTTTTTTAGCTAACATGTTTGATTGTTGAAAGTGTTACATTGGTTGCGCTTTAGTGCTATTGAACACGTTCCAGCGCTACCATCGTTTACGCTTTTAGCGCTATTGTTCTTACAATAGCGCTATTGACCAAATTTCAGCGCTTTTGCAACTATTTTAGCGCTTTCGTAGTTCTTCTAGCGCTATTGGAAAACTTCTAGCGCTTTTGGCCTCTCTGTCTCTCCCCTTCTTTAAGTGCTTTTGTGTTAAGTAGCACCTCTGCTTAAACACAGACTAGCGCTATTGTAATAGAGTGTCGTCCAAATCGCCTTGTAACCACAAAAATGGAAATTCTTAGGCTTGTGGAAGCCCCCCTTCAACATCGATTTTACTAACACGTTTTTGTTTGTGCAGTTTAAAAACTCACCATAAAAATCACAAACTTGTCTTTTGGTGCTTAAAAACTTGACAAAAACACAAAATTGTATCCCTTTCTAGTTAGGATAAATTGTCTTTTGGTGCTTAAAATCAACACACAAATTTGCTTTTATTGCATCAAACTTAAAAATCATAAGCCACACTTCAATTTTGGGCAAATAAAAAGGACAATCCACTTGTTTAGATTTTTTTGCAAAACAAATTTTACTTCGAGAAAATGTGTTTTTCATTCAATTGACCAGGATTTTCGAATTCTAGATTACAAAACACATTGCCTTTGAATGTTAAAAAGAACACCATGGTTGTTGGAGCAACATCTCCAAATAGTTAGACCACATTTTGAAATGATGGATTAAAAAGAACAAGTGTTTTATGTGTTTGGCACGCTTGTGCACAAAAGTCAGTCGAGTGGTCCTACCTCTAACACACACTATCCTCTGCCTTGGCTTTTGTGGTCCTAGGTGCAAGAGAAAAGTGTTAGTAACACTCAAAATTTTATCTTTTTAAGAGAGGCCTGCCAAGGGATCGATACTCTTGGGAACGACCTCGAGCGGTAAATCCTTCGAGCCGCTATAGAAATCAGGTGAGAGTGAAAGTTGTAGCCTTGGGTATAGCTATTCCTACAGTGTAATTGGCCGAAAGGACAAATGGGCCCCACCACCAGTTACAAGGCTCTTAAGTGAGTCACTGTAGAATGAACTTATGTCCAAAAACATCGAACATGACTAAACACCTTTAAGTAGTAGCCCACCCGTTCTATTGATTGAGAATATTTGCAATATAATTTAGTGCAAGAGCATAGATGGTTTTGCTCCCAAGATACTCACCATACATATTTCCTTGAGTAGAAACATAGCTTTTTGAAAAGTCACTTGTGGCTTGATAAAAGTGGTGACTCCCCCATCATAGGGATCATCTATTTGTTATGCTCATGCAAGACTTAGTATATCACATCCTTACCTGTCAAGGCGGGATTCATAAGGTATGTAGTACCAAAGTCGAAGAAATATCAAGATGTGGGCTAAATTTATCACAACTAGCCATTTGACCTTAGGGATAAAAAGTGTTTGAAGTGTGTTCATTTTAAAGACCTAGTGCAAATTGAGCCGACTTCAGGCTTTGGAAATACACATTAAAATACATCTAAAGGAAGGGTCATATAAAAGTCCAAGGATTGGGTTGATCTAGACCCATACTCATTTGTGCCTTTTAGGCAACATTCTTGTGTTTTTGTGCTTGCTTTGTTTTCTTGTCAAAGAAACATCAAATTAGAAAATCAATCCCAAAAACCAAGTGTTCATCCAACATCTTACCAAAAACACATCAAAAACAAGGTACAAACAACAAAGAGTCAAATTTTATGACCATTTTTCACATCTTGCGAAAGAAGAAGTGTCATCAGAATATCAACTTGAAAAGAAGACCATTAAGCTCAAAGGCTTTGATCAAAAGGAGGAAATTCTTCTATATCAATAGACAAATTTTTGTCTCTGATAGAGTCTTTCTACATCGTATGCATCTCTACCTTCAAGGCAAAACAAACGAATTTAATTCCGAATCATTGAACCGCAGAGCTTTTATGCAATATAGAGCTCTGAGTTATCACAAAAATCAAGGAGGAAAGATTAATCCCAACTTCTTCCCAAACATCTGCATCACCTACAACACAAATCGAGAAATACCTCCAACACCTGAAAGGGAAGAGGTAGAGTTTGTCCCATTTGTAACGCAAAGTTTTTATTGAAGTTGAAAACATTTTCATCCATCATCTCACTCATACATCATCATTTCATCATCAATCCATCCCAACTCTCAAAACATTAAGAGGTTATTGTTCCCAATTCTCTTTTAGATATTGCTTGAAATCAAACACTTCACATCACTTTTTAGATTGTTTCTACATCTAGGATAAGCTCATCCTAAGAGACACATCTACGCAGGTTAAAACTAGTTCATGAGTGAATCCTCTCATTACTAGGTAGTTCAATCTGTAACACATCTCAGATTTCTCTACACCTTATCACATCAAATCTTATCAAACAAGCAAGCAATTCAAAGAAGGAATTTCGGTTACATTTACCTTAAAAGTGCTAGAGATCCACATGCAACACAATTCACCAATCATCAAATCTCTCATTTCATCGAAAACTCATCATCATTTTCATGCAATTTCAACAAAGACTCATAAACAAAATGGCTCAAACCTGATCATAGTCACGGCAACGAGAAATAGAAATAGAAGAAGAAGAAGAGGAAAATCTCAATGAATTCCAAGAAGCACTTGGAGGAAATGCAAATGATGAAAACCCAAGTACTCCTACTCCTGCAACAATAGAAAGGGCTCAGCATAACCCTCTCTTTAATAGATTGTTTGACGAAATACTCAGGAGAAATGCGGACGCTCACTTCTTAAAACTCGCTCAAGAAGGAGCCAAACTCCCCTCAGACTTTGATCTTGCCCAATTAAGACAAGCATCAGAAAGACAAAGTTGCCATGAGGAGGAAAGAGGTAGAGATCCCATTAGATATAACATTCCTCGTGGTAACCCACCACCTCCTCCTCCAAATGAAATGGAGATGTTGCGGCAACAAGTCGAGAATCTCGCCCAACAACTTCATAGTGGTGTCAAGACCAACCAATTCTCACTCACTGACATTTGTCCCTATCCTTTTGATAGGAATCTTTATATGCCACCCTTTCCAAGAGGATTTGAAACACCCAAATTCAAAAAATATAGGGGAAAGGGAGATCCTCGTGATCATGTCAGAAAATTTCATTCCGCTTGTCTTGAAGTGGCATATGAAGACACCTACCTAATGCGCCTTTTTCCCCAAAGCTTGGGAGGAACAACCACATCATGGTTTTCCCGATTACCAGGTGGCATTAGAACATTTGAGGAACTCATCCAAAAATTCCTCAATCATTACTCTCATAACATTGAACGCGACATCACCATGGCTGATCTGTGCAACACCAAACAAAAACCAGGTGAACAATTCTCAATATTCCTGCAACGATGGCATCAAATGTCTAGCAGACGTTCTCTTCAGTTACCTGAATGAGAACTAGTGGAAATATTCATTTCCAACTTAAATGAAGAAATGGAATTTCACCTGGATGTCAAAGACACAGACTCTTTTAATGACATGATCACCAAGGGTTTAAAATGTGAACGGGCACTCATCAAGAAAGGACTCATCAAAATCTTTAATGAACCAAAAGATGGTCCTCGCCCACGCTTCAATAGCGATAAACCAAACTTCTGGAATAAAAACAAGAATATCGTCAATGATGGGGTTGTGGATGCCCGGACTATCCAAAATGCACAACCTGTGGTTCGGTTTGCAGGACAAAATCCTCCACCTCAAAACAACACAAATGTTCCTTCTAATCAAGGTCGCATCACATCCCATGATGAACCTAGACCTCGTCAGCAAAAACAGAAACGCACCTACACTCCCTTAGGGGAACCCATTGAAACAGTATTGCGACAACTCATTTCTCAAAATTTGGTCACTCTGCCTAAACTATCAAACTATGAACCTCAGGTCAAACCGGCATGGTGGAGAGATACTGAACACTGTGAATTCCATCAAGGAAGAGGACACAAGACAAGTAATTGTCACCGATTGAAAGATCTCATTCAGGATCTTATTGATCGAGGAGAAATTGAAATTGAAGGACATGACCCAAAAACAACAAATACTGATCATCTGATGTTTAAATATCCACTTCCATCACAAGATCAAAGGGGTCCCTCCACTTCCAGGTGAGGCATTGATACTACTGATTATACACAGGCTACGTATAATTACACTGTAAATCATCTGTATGATGCCAATGAACAAGTTGCAACCATAACCTTCAAAAATCCCAACTCAAATTGCAATGTTGTTATGCGTCGTGGCAAAGTTACCATCAAGGCATCTCCACAAGGCACCACCTCTATCCCAAAGCAGTACAATCTTGTGGAACAATTAGACAAAACCCCTGCGCTTATATCCATTTTAGAGCTTTTGCGCCTATCGCCCTCTCATAAAACTATCTTGGATCAAGCACTCCAAGAGGCGTCAGTCCCTGCAAATCTGAATACAAACCAATTTCAAGCCATGGTTGGAAGTCTAAAGTCATCACCTTGTCTCACTTTTTCAGAAAGTGACAACTCTTCCTTCCAGCAACCTCATAACGCCTCACTCCACATTGAAGGCTTTATTAACCAGCATCGGATCAAGCGAGTCTTGATCGATAATGGGGTAGGCCTAAACATTTGTACACTACAGTTGGTCATAGCATTGGGATATGCAGTAGAATCAGTGGATCCTCATCAGAAGATCACAATCAAAGCCTATGATGATGCAGAGCGTTCATGCAAAGGAGTTGTGGTACTACCAATTCGAGTGGGCCCCGTGGTAAAGCACATCATTTGTCAGGTTCTGGACCTCCCTCTGCCCTACAATCTATTGTTAGGAAGACCTTGGATACATGCCATGCAAGCCGTTCCATCTACCTACCATCAATGTATCAAGTTCCCACATAATGGTGTAGAGATCACAATTCTGGGTGACGCAAATCCCTTTGCATATTACCATAATATCAGCCATCAACCAGAGATTACCGTTCCTAATAATAGAGAAGCCATTTCTTCCACATCATATATAAATCCTGCCTCTCTTGCCCGTTCAAACACCACTATACCCAAGCAAGAAAAGCTTAAGATGAAGATAGCAGAGGAAGGTCCTGGGGAATACAACTTGATTCAACTCTTTTATGTGGGACAAATGCCCACTTCTCCTAGGACACATGGTAAACCATAGCAGGTACTCCAACAACCACTAAACATACCAGCATGTGCTTTGACACCCTTTGTTCTTGGAAAGAGTCAAGAGGAAGAAACACAAGATGAGGACCTGGCAGAATGGATCTATAAAGATCCCATCACCACTGATATACCGTGAGTTACACTTCCTACAGAACAGTATGGCAAAGGTTTCCTCATTATGTAAAGAATGGGGTATGATGGTCAAAGTGCTTTGGGATATTGCAAACAAGGACGACATGAACCTCTACTACCAGAATTCTGTTGGGAAAAATGGTGTCTCAACCTTGCATTTATGCGAGGTTACTATTTATAGTAAGTTTTTATTTGAGCACGAAATGGTGCGAAACTCTCCCTGAAGCTTCTGGTTGGCTAGATAAGCATTCCGGTAAAGTTGCGTCGCAAGGTCACAGCTAGTTTTGAAGATATTAAAGTTTTCGTCTTGGAGGGGTGCAATAAAATGTTTAAACTTAATTTTAGGGACTTTAGAGGCTCCGAAACGCCCTGAAAAGTTGTCGTAACCGGCGAAGCCGGTTACGAGGTGATAGAGCAGTTCGCAAGCTTTCCGACGCTTCAAACGGTTCGTCAATCGGACACCCGGTTCTCAAGTTATGGCCTCCGGAAGTTTGTACTCCTGAAATAGGAAAAATAATTTGTATCGAATACATAAATGAGCTGTAAAAGGGAGCGACACGTGTTGATGTGTGCTTTAACATGTCATAGGGCATCTAGAAGGGAGATAAGGTCGGCTACACCTTATTGGGTGGTTTTAGCCCATGGTTTTGTAATACCGTTTGACGGTTTCTTGTATTGTATCTCCTATTTATGAGGTGTGTGAGATAGAGGTTGTGTGTAAGAGTCTTATGGCTATTGAGTTGCCTCTGAATCTCTGATTAGTGGTACTCCTGCGAAGAGCTTGCTCTGCAAGTATTTTGTAATCTGTTTTTGATTGCTGAATAAAATATTGAGCTGCTTTTGGAGGGTGGGGTTTTTCTCCCGAAAGGGTTTTCCCCACGTAAATCATTGTGTTGTGGTATGATTGCTATTATATCTATTTCTATTTTCTATAACTGTTGTAATGATCTGGAAAAGTTTTGCATTACCCTCCTCTCAAGGTTAGTGTAGGAAGTTGTTTCCGCTACTTAACTTCCTTACAAATTCAAGCCCAAAGGTAATACAGGCCTAGGCTTTGAAAAAGAGATCTTTCCTAAACTCAAGTTCAAAGGAAAACCCAGCAAACCATTTTGTCCACCTACTGCAAAGCGGACGCCTTTCATAATCAAAGCACCCTCAAGCACCATCCCAACTGCCCCACTGAGGCTCAAAACCCCAACACAGCCATCACCAATGCCACTCATCCCACCAAACAAACCAGTAATCCCATCAGCAACACCATTAACAGCAGCAATTCTATCAGAACCTGCAACAACATCTATGACACTAGTAGTTCTAGCAGAAGCCACTGAGTCAATATTACCGATACTCCCTATACCAGATTCCTTGATCCCCATCAACCGCCCTGCAGCACTGATCATTTCAAAGATACATCAACCAATCACACCTGCAGTATTTAACTCAAAGGACATCCCAGTATGGTATAGTAATCGGATGCTGGAAAGTGATTCAGAGACCGACTCACATGAGTGGGAATTTGATTCAGTACGGCTTAACACTTCAGATGAGGAAGACACATCACCACCTCCACCACGCAAAGACATCCCTGTTTATGAAGAAGCACAGATAAAGACCACTTGGGTTCCTGAGCTGGAAACGTCTTCCACAGACCCTACGTCTCATCCTACGTCTGATTCTGACAAGGAGAGTACAATCAACGACCTTCACCATAATGTCTTAACCCTCATTGATACATCTAACGCACTTAACCTAATCGATGAAGTAATGCCCATTATCCACCCTGAACTCATCGAATGGAACCAACCCAATCCCCCATATCTTGAATTCTTCCAAAACGATGAGGCCATCATTGACTTTTTGGAATTAAGGGATAACCTACCAAACAGGGATCACAAAGCTGGATTCGCCATCGAACTTAATAGCGCAGCATACTTCGAGGCGGATGCCAAACCTTTTAGCTACAAAAATATAGCAATAAAACATGGATCTTCCAGTGAAAACCACACTGTGGCACTGTTTGATCCGACAAAAGTAAAAAGAAAGAGCGTATCCAACGGTGAAAACCTCTCTGAGGCACCTGAGGATGAAGGGTTTGACATTCTCCCTAATAGTACACAACAGGAACGATCAACGATTCTCATCAAGGAAACCAAAGAATACAATGTGGGGACTCCTGAAAATCCTCATCTCATACATCTGGCATCTCTTCTCACTCTAGAGGAACAACCTAAGTTTATAGAGTTCTTCCAGAAGCATCAGATCAACTTTGCATGGTCATATGCAGACATGCCTAGGCTTGATCCTGATTTAGTCATGCATCACCTTACTGTAGCAGAAGGGGCCAAACCTGTCAAGCAGAAGCTTCGTAAGATGCATCCCCAAATTGTGGTGTTAGTCAAAATAGAACTCAAGAAACTCCTAGATGTTGGTTTCATTCGACCCATTGATTATGCAGAGTGGATCTCCAATATTGTGCCTGTTGGCAAGCCAAAAGGGGGCATCCGCATTTGTACTGACTTCAGAGATCTGAATAAGGCCTGTCCTAAGGATGACTTCCCCCTTCCAAATATCAACATCATAGTGGATCTGACAGCAGGACATGCCATGCTTTCACTCATGGATGGCTTTTCAGGATACAATCAGATAAAGATCGCACTAGAAGATCAACATAAGACAACCTTCACATGTCCATGGGGCACATATTGCTAGAATGTAATGCCCTTCGGTCTAAAGAATGCAGGAGCAACCTATCAAAGGGAAATGACCACCATCTTCCATGACATGATGCATACTATGATGGAAGATTATGTGGATGACTTACTAGCAAAATCACTCACTAGAGAAGGACACCTCCACATCTTAGATAAAATCTTTGATAGACTGGAACAATACCATGCTCGACTCAACCCAAAGAAATGTGTCTTTGGAGTAACCTCTGGGAAACTTCTAGGATATATTGTCTCAAGCAAAGGTATTGAGGTCGACCCAGCAAAGGTAAAAGCAATCATGGATATGCCACCACCAAAGAATATCAGTCAGTTAAGGACCCTACAAGGATGACTTCAATCCATCCGAAGATTCATTGCACAATTGGCTGATAAGTGTCACCCATTCACACACCTGCTACACAAGAACATCTGCTTTCAGTGGGATGCCCGATGCCAACAAGCATTTCAGACGCTTAAAGACTATCTCATGAATCCACCATTGCTGATGCCACTAGATCCAAGAAGACCGTTGTTACTCTATATCTCAGCAACAAGTACAACATTAGGTGTATTACTGGCACAACATAATGCAGAAGGCAAAGAGTGTGCTGTATACTACATCTCTCGCACACTGGTTGGCTATGAACTCAATTACACACCTATTGAGTGAGCTTGCCTAGCAGTGATCTTAGCAGCCATGAAATTGAGGCACTATCTGTTGACACACAAGGTACAACTCATTGCAAAGATTGATCCACTCAAGTATTTACTCAGCAAAGCAGCATTGACTGGTCGCTTGGCCAAATGGGTGATGATTCTAAGTGAATTTGACATTGAGTATGTGGACCGTAAAGCTATCAAAGGTCAAGTTATTGTAGATTAGTTGGCCGATGCACCACTCATAGGCGATCATCCTCTCATTTCCAATTTTCCAAATGAAGAGATATTCATGATCACAACAACACAACCATGGAAACTATATTTTGATGGTTCATACACTAGGCATGGCTCGGGGGCAGGCATTCTGTTTATCACACCTCAGGGTGATAGCATCCCGAAGTCTTACAGGCTCACATTTCCATGCACAAACAACATAGCAGAGTATGAGGCCTTGATCATAGGACTCAAGTTAGCTATACAATGGAAATTACAAGAACTGCAAGTATATGGCGATTCCCAGCTAGTCATTTGACAAGCAATTGATGAATATCAGACCAAAGATGATAAACTCATGCCATATAAGCAAATGGTGGACACTCTAAATATATCATTTACTACTATCACTTTTGAGCAGATACCAAGAGATCAGAATCACGCTGCTGACGCTATGGCTACCATCACATCTCTCCTAGATCTTCCACCAAATTCAACACGCTATGAGTTCTTGGTAGAACAGCTTTGGATTCCCGCTTATGATATCCCCGAATCCAAAATAATATGTCGCCTTGTCGGTTCTAAATCCCCATGGTATGGTGAGTTCTACACCTATCTCCATGATCATACCCTTCCTCCCAACCAATCGAATAACCAACGAAAAACCTTCATTCGCCAAACTGCTCGATATACCATTATTGCCGAAACCCTATACCGACGCGTTCTTGATGGTACTCTCCTTCGATGTATGGAACAAGATGAGATAACAAAGGCTTTGGAAGAGGTACATGAAGGAATTTGTGGGACTCACTCAAGTGGTCCGTCACTAGCCAAGAAACTCATGCGAGCTGGATATTATTGGCCATCTATGGAAAAGGATTCCTACTACTTTGTCAGAAAATGCAAGAAATGTCAAGTTCATGGCGACCTGATACATGCACTAGCCCAGGAACTGCAACCAATCACAACACCATGGCCTTTTTGTCAATGGGGCCTTGACCTTGTGGGTAAGATTCATCCATCTTCATCCAATGGCCATAAATTCATTATTACCGCCATCGAATATTTCACAAAGTGGATCGAGGCTGTTCCACTTACCCAAGTCACCGGCAAGCAGATCGCCTCATTCATCCTCAACTACATCATCTGCCGGTATGGTGTGCCCATGTCCATAATCACAGATAATGGTCTTCCTTTCAAAAATCAGGATGTTTGCGAACTTTGTGAGAAATTCCACATCCATCACCGCTTTTCCACTCCCTACTACCCACAAGGCAATGGTCAGGCTGAAGCATCCAATAAAAACATATTGAGGATCCTAAAGAAGATAGTTAATGATGTCAGTCGTGATTGGCATGTTCAACTAAATCCAGCGCTATGGGCATATCGAACTAGCATTCGAACCCCTACAGGTGCAACTCCTTATTCATTGGTCTATGGTGCAGAAGCTATCTTGCCTATTGAGGTCGAGATACCATCATTACAGGTTTCCTTGCATAATCTGATAGATGATGAAGCATACAGAGTATCCCATCTTCAGGACTTAGAGTTACTAGATGAGAAGTGACAAGCTGCATACAATCATCTCAAAGCCTATCAGCAGCGCATGAGTAGAAGCTACAATCACCGAGTTAGATCTCATACATTTGAGGTAGGTGATCTTGTTCTACGAGAGAATCCTCACAATCAACCAAACAGAGAACATCAAGGCAAGTTTGAATCAAACTGGCTCGGCCCATATGTTGTCACTGCTGTCTTCGGGTCTGGGGCATATCAGTTGGCTACATCAGAAGGAGAACCGCTTACAGATCCAATCAACAGCATGCACCTAAAATGGTTTTATACCTAAGCTGTACAGAGCATCAAGCTCCCCTACATACCAGAAAATACCAAAAACATTCAGAAAAATGTCCTGAAGAAAATACAAAAACATTCAAAAAAGTAAAGAAAAATCATGCATCCAAATGGTGAACAACCACTCCGGTGGCACCTTGGGTAAGAACGATGGTGAAAACCTGGCAAACAGGCACCACTCATAAAGGCTATGGCTCCATTATCTTTCAGACTTGTGGCGATCACATCTACTTCATACATACATCCATCCGTCCAAAACCATGGCTTGTTATTTCTCTGCAAATATGATAAATACTTCATGCGTCTAAGCATCCCGCTTTTTCATAGTCATGTCTAAAACTGGAGGCAATGCCTTTAACCTATTGAGGGAAGTGGATTCTACATTGTCTTATGATTCATTAAGTTCTTCATTCAAGCTATCATCAAAAATCCAAAACATTCAAAAATGTCTCATCAAAAATCCAAAACATTCAAAAATGTCTCATCAAAAATCCAAAAACATTCAAAAATATCTCGCAAAAAATACCAAAAACATTCAAAACAATTCAACAATCCAAAAACATCAACAAAACCATTGAAAAATCCACACAAAAACATGGCAACACTTTGTACATACTCATCCATGTAGATACCAAAACAAACATTGACAAAATACTCACACAATGACCATTTATCAATCGACCACACAAATCAACATCAACACTCAAAACTGTCTTCAACAAGGATGCATCCTTCCTTACCAAAACAAAGACAAAAGTGACGTTTTCTTTGACAAGAAAATTAGGTTAAGCTATCAAATACTTGGTTGATTTGTGAGTATAATCATTCGTTTATCTGTATCAGGATCTTTCAGCATTGTTTTGTATCATTTGCGTAGTATTTCTGATGAAGTTCTGGGGCATGTACTAATGATGTCTACGTGGGAAGTTCACTAAGCTACATGATCATAGGCAAAAATATAGTCATAGATCACTACGGCTTGCTGACTACAGCGTATACCTCGACCATATGGGCATGAACCATTACCAAGGATCCTTATTCTTTATTCTTTATGTATATACTATTTGTTTACAGGTACAATGCTCATTCTTTGGTTCCTCCTCATCCAAATTGGATAAAGGTTTTTATCTCTTAGTATGGTATGCACTTGTCTCAGGATATGATCAGCCTAAGATCAAGGAGGACGATCCAAGTCATGCATGAACGAAGATAATCCTTGGCTGTTCCGCAAGCAATACTCTAGTCGACTTGACCCTTATATCAAGTCGTTTGTATTAACTTGCTATGTAAAATCCAAGTAAGGAATACTCAGGTCATCTTGAATCATTATGTCAAGATGCTTGTATTCTCTTCCAACATTTTAAAGCTCAATGATGAAAATAGAGCACTATGGATCGTCATCTCATCTCATTTGTATATATTGCATTTTGTTGCATTCCACTCATCCATACATTCATAATAGCTGCATATCATGCATACATAGTCATAATAATGCATACTCTATTTTCCTCTTCTTCCATAGGAATGAGTCATAGGTTCTCCATTTCTTCTATCTAACATTGAACCCCCCCCCCCCCCCCCTCACCCTCCCCATCTTGATAATTAGCATCACATACCCTACATCATTTCTCAATCAACCCAATCAAGCCACATTCATCACCATCCATCTCTAACTAGGAGGGATTATGTTTCCTATGCTAAGTCATCCAATAAGCCAAGCAAGTTACTCTCTCTGCACAGGTACCTCGACTCACACACACCTAGACTATCAACAGATACTCTGATCAAGTATCTTTGGGTCTCAACAGGTAATCGATTATGTAATCCTAGACTACATTAGGCATTTATCATAATGACCTAGTCTCAATGGGGCTGCCATGATTCCCCACAACCATCCATCACACGCACACATTATCAATTGATCAACCAATCAAACACAATCACATCAGACAATTACATCAATTGTCTACGTCTCAATGAGTATTTTGCTTCATATACCTTGACTTCATCGGGCAATTACATCAATTGTCTAAGTCACATCAGGTCACTTTGATTCATTTACTCAGACTTTATCATGTCCAAGCGACCAACTGACATCAACTGTCATGCTTTGACTTGACCAGGGCAATTAAACCGATTGCACCAGATTGTCCAACCAATTTTGATCAATTGTATGACATCAATCCAAACCCCACACTACATTTGCTATGTATCTCTTGCATGACCTCAGGGTACTCGCTGGTTTGTTGTTTCTTCATATTCACTCCATTTTCTCCCATTCTTTCATCATTAGTTCTAACTTCTTCTCTTCTAAACACCCTGCCAATTTTCATTCTTTTTCGAGAGATCGCCCGATTTTTCCAAATTTTTCGGCCCATCTCTCGAGGGGGCATACCACCCATTAAATTAACATTTTATGGGGCATTTCTTCATACCAGTTTTTCTTTCTTTGAAATGATGCGATAAACCACACCGTCTCAAAGAGGGGCAAATGTAGTCACACAAATCTGTCCAGCTTAATTAAATAAATATTCGCTATTTATTTGATTAAAAATCCACTAGCCACTAGTTAATTAAATTAATATTTAATTAATTCATCCCCAAACATTCTTCTATTAATTAAATAAATTATTTAATTTATTTTAATTAATTCATTAAATCAAATTCCAATCAATTAAATGAATAAAATCATATTTATTTTATTTAATCCCCTTTTCCTCTTTTAAATAAATTAAATAAAAACATTTATTTAAATCATTTATCCCCCCCCACTTGCATTTTCCTACAAATGCAACTTGCACACATTTATTGAAATATATGAATTTTTATTTTAATAAAATCCTATTTTCCCTCACCCACAAAATCCACTTGCAAAATCTAATCCCCTTCTAGATTCTTCTAACCCCTTCCTAATTAGCCTAATCCATCCCCTAATTATTGTCACATTCCTAAGCAAAATGGAGTTTCTCAAAGACTCCAAAGTCTTTGAAAAGCATTTAATGCTTTGTGTGTTCAACAAATTAACCCCCAAAGTCTTCCAAGACCACTAATGGCTCTTACATGACCATTTATGGCTCTTACATAACCATTTATGGTTATTTCAAACTTGTCCTCCCAAACATTTATTGTTTTGACCATATTCATCCATTTCACATTTGCACAAGAGTTTATCCATTGGATAAAAGTTTTATTCTTTGAATAAAGAGTTTATTCATTCAACCAACCTTGACTTTAGCTCCCAAGGTCATATCAAGCATTTAATGCTTATTCCCTCCCCTCTCAACCTATCTCACATTGACACTTGTCATCCTGGGATTGGGTTGAAATCCCTCACATGGATTTAAAATCATTCAATCCTGACCCTTGTTGAGATTGCTCAATCTCAACCATCCATTGCTCCATTTTTCCTATAAGTAGAGTCCATTTCTTCATAATCTAGATCCAGAAAAACTTGTATGCATTTAAGCTATAGGCATTTTTAGAGAGCATTTTAGCATAATCAACTAATATCTTATCATTTTGGTTAAAATCAATCATTTTAGCATCAATAGCATAGTATTAACTTTTCATTTCACATTTAGAGATATACTACAATCTCAATCCTCCATAAGCATCCATAGTGCAAAAAGCTACTGAGAGCTACACTATTTTGGAACTTGGAGAGGAGAGGAACAAGGGAGAAAGAAATTAAGAGCATGTTAGGAGGTATTTGGAGATGCCTCATCATGTTTTCTTTGATAGTTAAATATGCTTGCATGTTTTTAGTGTCTCTCTTGGTATGCCTTTTTAGATTAGTTTTTGATTGACTAACACTAACAGTTTTGTGTCCTTTTGTGTTATTTATCATTTGCTAACCTTGTGCCATCTTGCATGGCATCAATTTCATAAAAAATGTGACCCTAGACTTGGCCACCAGCTACTTGGAAGATTGTAGAGAAAAGTTGGCATCCATACCTTTCACCTCCTAGAAACCCCTCACAACTTACCAAGCTTCTCCAAGACACCATTGACAAATCTCACTCAAATTTGAATTAAATGAAAATACAACACATTGAGCAAGCTATCAAACATCTTATTAATGTGCCTTACATCCTCCTAAATAACAATCCACCATGACCACACCAACTTGGAATATTTTTAGAGTTTCGGGCACTAGAGCTTTAGTTAATGACCTAACATAATTAGCAATTTGAAACATTTTCACTTTCTACCACAAATTACACATGTAATGTGTATCCTCTATCCTCCACCATCATTTTCCTCATTAATTCAATTCCTATTCAGTGTGTTGCATTAGGTATGTCCTTCGCATTTCTTGCAACAAATCCGCATGAGCTCCACTACTCAAAAAATCTCCTATGTTCTCGAGCCATGAAAAAAAATCTCCTTGATTTTCATACCATCAACTTGATTAATAAACTCACATCCTCTCTTGATATAGTGATAATTATCTGTTGGGTTACTCACCTTAGATGCCTTGTCAACCTTACCTTGATTCTGGAATGATTGGTCTATCAAAAAACCAATTAATTTCTCCTAGTGGGATAATTTCTCTTGATTACCATCTCTACAGACATGTGTGACCTTAAATTTTTAAAATTCCCTTAGCTGACAATTGATGATCTAAATAATTTTATCTATTTTCCAATGAATAGCTTCCCCTTTCAATATCACTTGGACTATGATTTTTGAGTCACCTTCCAAATGTAGGATCACCACTCCAACCCTTTTTTAGCTTTAGTCCCATTATTGGTGCTCACCCCTAGGCCTTGATTGCATCTGGTTAGAACAACAACATCATAGTTTCTTGCCATACACTTGGCACCAGATTGTCATGGATTCCCATGTGTCACCCCATTAAAATTTACCTTAATCCAATCTCTATTTGAGGGTGCCCATATTGGCTTATTTTCTATTTCTTTGAAAGGAATAACCCTTTTAGGTCAATTAATGGGCTTAAATTTTATAAGGGGCCAGTATGCTTGGATTTTTCTATCTAACCAGTTATATGGATGTTTACTTAGATTAATCCTTAAACCGAGTGCACTAACCAACTCTAAAATTGATCTTTCTATCCTACTCCATAATCTTTCTGCATTTTCTTCCTTCTCTTGGAATATTAGTCGGTTCTGCTCCTTCCATACCTCCCAAATTAGTGTTGAGGGGAAATACTCCAAATGCTTGAATACACCGATTTTCTTCCCCATACACCCCAACCTTGAAACCTACTCTTAAGGTTGGTTGACAAAGGAGTAAACCACTCTGGTCTTCTCATCAAATTTAACCAATAATATTTTGCAACTGGGCAATGGAGGAGTAGATAATCAAATGATTCTAACTCATTCTTGAACATAATACATCTAAAGGGTCCTACAAACACCAATTTACTAAGGTGGTCCCCAATAAGAATTTTGTCCCTGATGGCCAACCAAGAAAAGGAGCCGGCTTTAGGAAGACAACAAGCATTTCAACAAAGGTGATATGGCCATTGTTCTTCCATTAAATCCTATTCTAATAGTCTATATCCTATCTTGACTACATATTTTTCACTCTTAGATCCACAACAAATTATTGAATCTTCATCCTTAGATAGATTAATATTCCTTAAGAAAAATTATGATTCTAGTTTCCAAGTCCCTTGACAAATTTATCTCCCCTGGGTCCTTGCATATCTACACCACCAACCCATTATGCTCCTCCATCATCATGAAGTATGCCACTTTCCTACCCCATCTATGTTCTGATATGTTTATAACCTCCTACCTAGATTCATCTATGTTAAGGTTTGGAAATCCCTCCCATAAGTCCTCCCAAAAGTTAGCCTTTTTTCCATCCCCAAGTCTCCATGATAGATGGTTGACAATCACTTTTCTACAATCTAACAAGAAGTTCTAGATGGTTGATCCTCTATTAGGATTTCTAATTGTCAAAATTATTTTCCTACTTTGCACATCCAAATACTTATTGGATAGGCTTCACACCCATCTTTGATTTGGGTTAGCATACATAATCCACACTAGTTTGGCTCCCATAGCTTCATTAACTAAGTTCCACTTTCTCAACCCAAGACCACTCGATTTTTTATTTTTGCAAATCTTTTCCCATGTGAGAAGAGGGATTCTATGTTTCTCCTAGTTTTCATTCTGAAAAAATTTCCTCATCCCTTTCTCTATTACCCTATTGATCTTCTCTAGGATTTTCAAACAAGACATTGAAAAAAAAGGAATGGAAGATATGATAGATTTCAACATAAGAAGTCTACCTATAGATGTTAACCACTTGCTTTTCCATCCTTCCATCCTGCTAAGATAGTTCTCGAACAATTTGTTCCAAAAATTTGAATGACAAGAACCTTCAAATAGAGGAATTCCTGGAAATATTCTAGGCAATCTGCCCATTCTGATACTGAAGATTCTTGATATTTCCCTTTGCATGTATTCATGTGTATTAAAGTAGTAGAACTCTGATTTATGCCAATTAACTGTCTAACTAGAAACTTTGCAATATTTGTCTAGGATATAGTAGATAATCCTTGCCTCTCTAACTATAGCCTCCCCCATTAGCATTGTGTTGCCTGCAAATTGAGTATGTGTTACTTCCTCAACTCCTTGAGCAATCTTGATGCCTTTCCACCTGCCACTTTCTCTATATTTATTGATTAGTCGACCTAGGGCTTCTACCATGATTACAAATAGAAATGGGGAAAGAAGGTCACCCTGTCTTATACACCTTGTGGTAGAGAAAAAACCTTGAGGGTTGCCATTTACCAATATCTACATTCTAGGTGTGGATATAGAACTTTTGACCTAGTCTATCCAATTAGCATGAAAACCAAATTTGTGCATAATTTTTAGAAGAAATGATCTGTTTACATGATCACAGACCTTCCTAATATCTAATTTGATCAACATCTTGTTAGTCTTTTCTCTCCTAGCAGTGTGGATCACCTCATGAACGATGACAATCCCTTCTATAATAGATCTATTTGGTGTGGATCCACTCTACTCTTATGAGATGATATCTGGGAGGATACTTTTTAACCTATTAGCCATTAGTTTTGCTATGATCTTATAGGTAGTTGTTCAACCCAACAATAAGAATAATAACTCTAGTTGAAGTCTCAACCCGAAGTTTGGACATTCACTTGGTAAAGTCACTATTTCCATAGCTAGTGTTCATTTGATTGTCAACCCAGGGATGTAATACTTGAAATGGGTTTGCACTATATATGCACTAAGTTCATGCAATAGCTACTCTGCATTACTACATCAACTAACATTATGCGGAAAAGATAAGCAAGAATTGAAACTATTGAAAGGATACAGGAAAACTTTTGCATTAACATAAATTCATTCAAGCAATACCGGCCAAGTTCAATGCTAATAAACATAAATTACTCTATTTTGGTTTGGCTATAGGAACAGTCAGTGGATCTGTTTCCAATGGCTGTAGGAACAATCAATGCAAGAACATCTACTGCAGCTAAAGAAGAAAACTAGTCTTAACAAAGGCACGAGAAAACTCACCAAGTGGGCCCCCTTGGATGAGTGATTCCAGGCTTCCCAAAAACAACTCTAAGTGCTCAGAATAACATATTTTTATTCATTGTTCTTCGGAAGTCATTACATGATTCAACATAAAAAGGAACTAAAAAACACTTGTAAATTTATTTCCAAAATCCTCTGCTCTGCTTTCTCTCTTTTCTTTCTAACCTCAGAAAAGAGATAAAGACCTTTATTTAAAAGAAAACAACTACTTCCTATTACATAGATCATGCCAATCAGAAGAGGCAGATAACTAAACAAGAAAGGAAACAACCAGAGTTAAGTCACTGATAAAGTGGATCTAAACCGAACCACAGTCATGACACATCATGGTGGTCTTTTCAACACTAATGTCTACTTTGAGTAAGACATCAATAGACTTTGTACAATTAATTTTCCTCTGTCGTTCCTTACGCTCATCAACATTTCTGCTGATTTGATCTTTCAGTCCTTCCTTGAATGTCTCCTACTGCAACTGGCATGACAAGAGATCCTTTCTAACAACATTAATTTATTCCTGCAATCTAAAAAAGAAAGAACATACAAGAACATACACATCTATTTTAATTAATCAAAACATCTATTAATTTCACACATGATATTGCCTAAACAATCTGCATGGCAATAGGAATGAATAACATGGTTGCAGGAATAAACTGGCAAAGACAAAACATGCTTTAATATGTTCAGACTAACATCTAAAATACATATAGTAAACTTCCGATACATCATTACTATTATGTAAATCAAAATAAGAAAAAAGCTAAAGAGTTCTAAGGATAAAAATATGCTAATGTCTCAACTCATCATGCCCCCCAACTTTAAGGTCTTGTTGATCCTCTAGCAAGAAGAAAATTCTTGATTCTGGCACTAACTCTTAAGTCACCAATGGTTCCTTGACCTGTTCCTCTTGAAGGCAGATTCCAATAAAACCCCTTCATCTTTTCTAATCTAGACCATCTGGCCTCCTTTGTAGCTGTGGCATAAGGGTGATCTGTAATCTTACATCCCAACAATGGCCACATAAGTATAGGGGGCTGAAAGATCAAAGATAACCAGTTATTGGTTTTCATCCTGCCTAGTTGGATATATTTAGGGGCTCTTTGCATAGCTCATATGCTTGGAATATTTCTTCCCTCATTGGCAACACTTGATTCCTCACATCTTGCCTTACCAATAGCTTCTGCCAAATTCATAATAGAGAACTCTTGGTTCTTTTGCTTCTTTCCTCAATGGTAATGGATAATCAAATTCAACATCCCTATGTGTTCTCGCCTGTGCTCCCATGCTGATCTCATTTTGAATCCATGGCATTAAGGATTTTATGTGGATATCCCCAATGTATAACAAGGGATTCCACTCACTATCAGAAGTTACAACATAGTTATGCAAGTAAAGATCACACAATAAAATTTTTATAGTTGTTGGGGAAGTCTAATAGGCATCATAAAATTCCTTAGGGGTTTCTAAAGAAGGGCTAAGGTCCCTGACAATGCGGTTTAATTTAAAATTTAAATACCGCTCTTTCAAATGCAAAGCATAAACTCTTGGCGGTGCCCTACATTGCATTAACTCTAGGACCATATCAGTGATTGTATCAACTTTGGCTTCTAATTCTTCAATTTTATTATCCCTTTTTTCAATTTCCTTCTATTGTTTGTCAATAATCCCCTGTAATCTGGCCCTTTCTATCTCCCACTTCTTATAAAATGTTAATGCAATAGATAAACTGCTGAGAGATGATGGAGGTCTAATAGCTGTTACCTTTGGACATGGAATTTCTTCAATAGATTCCTCAAGTTGTCCTGCCACATATGCCAAGCTTGAAAGTCTATCTACATCATCCTCCTTCTGAATTTCAACCTCTATTAGGCTCTCTTCTTCTAATTCTTATACTGAAATAATCTTTGTTGCATCACTTACTGGATGAACTTTTTGGGTAGTACTCCTAGTTCTTCTTGCATAAACCTTTGGAGTGGCTGCAAGAACAGTTTCTACCTGCGGCTTTGATACAAGAGTTTTTCTCTTCGGTCTACGCCTCTTGGCTGTAGGAGAAACTTGAATTTCCTATGGCTAAACCATAGGTTCATCTTCTGCATTAATTCCTTCTAATTCCTTCCCTTTTCTTTTAGAAGATGGTAATTCCCTTTGAAAAGAAGTGGAGGGCTGCTCCATGTTTGTCTCAACCATCTCTTCCTCCATAATAGTCATAGCTTCTTCAGCGATGAGCAATTCATTCTATGCATAAATTATGGGAGAAGAGGGTTCTCCCATTTCCTCCTTTTCAACTGCTAACTCATCTGCAACAGGAGCATCTTCAACCCTAAAATGCGATATGTCTTCAAATACCCCCCATTCCATCTATGAAACATCCCTAAGAGAACGTTCTACCAATAATTTTAATCAACCCATGATGGTTGATAGAATGATTTCCATTCTTCCGTGTTTCTTTGGCACTTGTGGAAATGAGGTGATATAAAAAATTAGGAACATTCACTCTCCGACCATGCCATAAACGACTAAGCAATTTGAAATGGGGTGAATGTAAATTTGAATACCTCCCTTCGCAAGTAATGTACTTCATTACATATAAAGACACCTGGGGCCACTCTGCTGGAAGGGAAACCCTCCTGGTTCCTTGCTTGTCCACTATTAGAGGTCCATCTGTCGGGAGTGTAAACTCTACTCTGGCACTTCTGGCATCTTTTGATTCTAGAAATAATTCTCCTTCCTGTGGCAACCCTGTAACTTCAGCTATCCGCTGCTTTGTAGAAATGACCCTTAATCCTTTAATAGTAGCCTCTCCTTCCTTGAATGAATGCATAAAATCTGAGGCAATTTCTTCATTATAATCCCTTATTTTCAGAAAGTAAACAATCCAACCATGCTGCCTGAAATAATGCTCACAAAGAGCAACCTGTAGCAATGCATCATGGACTGTTGGTTCATGGCGGATTGGATCTCCACCCATTTCTTAATCTGTTAATGTAGCAAACTTTGCAGCTGAGAAACGAAGAACCAAAATACTCTACAGACTGAAAATTGAACCTCCTTACCTATTTCCAAATTTGGCGGCAGAGTTCATTACTTTCTTATGCCAAAGAATATCTTATTAAAGAAATGATGGCAAGAAATCAAATCAAGGTACCAAAAAGGATGAGTAATTACTAATTTGGGAAACCAAACCATAAATCACCTCCCCCAACTTACTTTGGCACATGTCCACACAGGCTGAAGGGATTTAGGGAAATGTACTTGGATTTAGCAAAGGCAATAATCACAATGAAATCATAAATGCCTAATTAAAATAAAATAAAATATGTACATACCTGCAGTCGCGCGAAAAGAATGGCGAAATGAAATGAAATGATAGATAAGGAAATGAGATGGGATGACGTGGGTGGAAAAATTTATTTATGGAGAATAATATTTCCATAAGACATGGAAATATTTTGGTGAAATGATGCGAGGAGAATTATGAAGTGGCAAGCATGCTCATTGCGGTGGCTGCAGGAACCTTACCTCCAATAGTTTGCTCAATTGTAGAAGGAACTTGATCAGTGGCTGTAGGAACTTGATTATTTGCTGCAGGAACTTGTGTTTGATCCTTTTTAGCAAATTGCTCCAGGAACTCCTCTTTGTTGGCCGGCTTGTGATAAAGATGCAATCTGTGACCATTTACCAAAAGCTTGAACTGAACTAGGTCAATTGTAGTCCAACGAACAACTCCATTGTTGAAAACTTCTTCTATCTCATATGGACCTAACCATCTGGTTTGCAGCTTTCCCATAGTATCTTTATATCTGGAGTCATACAATATTGCCCAGTCACCTGCTTTGAACTTTTTCTCTTTGATGTATCTATCATGCCACTTTTCTCTCTGATTTTGCATCAGTTTTGTCTGTTGGACAACCATTTTTCTCCATTCATCCAAAGCATTCAATTGCTGAATACGTTCCTTTTGTGCTTTAGAAAGTGTCATATTTAATTGCAAAGTTGTCCTCAGAGTTTTATGCTCAAACTCAATAGGCATCATTGCTGCTTTTCCATATACCATCTCAAAAGGGGTAAAACCAATTGGTGTCTTCCAAGTTGTTTTGTATGCCCAATTGCTTCTAAAAGTCTATGAGACCAGTCTTTTTTTATGAACAACTACTGTCTTGGTAAGAATAGCTTCAATCTCCCTATTTGTAACCTCTACTTGTCCATTAACTTGTGGATGATATGGGGTAGATTTTATGTGCCTTATATTCTATTCATTGACTACAAAATCTAATCCCCATTTATCAAACGGCGCAACCAATATTTGTGGATACAATGGCATCTCATCAGATTTAGTAGGTCTCCCCATGCACTGGCATTTGTCACATTTTCTTGTATACTATGATGCATCCTTATATAATGTGGGCCAATAGTATCTTATATTCAGTATTTTGAGTGTTGTTCTTTTAGCAGCAAAATGTCCTCCACACGGCTCATCATGACATGCATGCAGGATGTCATATGTTTCATCCTCTCTTACACATCTTCTCATGACTTGGTGAGGTCCAGTGTAAAACAAACAATCACCAATCCATGAGAAGTTAAAGCTTTTCTCCACTAACAACCTTCTTTCCTTAGGAGAGAAATGAAGTGGCATTTTAGCAATAGCTAAATAGTTGGCAATATCAACATACGAGGGAGTGTGGGCTTGTATAAGGAATAGTTGTTCATCCAGAAAAGCATCATCTATGATTGTAGGATCTTTCTGTAATTGAAGTCTTGAAAGATAATCTGCAACCACATTGGACTTTCCTGGTTTATCAATAACTGTGATATCAAATTCTTGCATCAACAATAACCAGCGAGCTAATCTACCGGTAATTGAAGGCTTATTCATGAGATATCTGGTTGCAGTATGATCAGTATGCACAAATATGGGATACCCTGTTATATAGTGCCTGAATTTGTTGAGTGCATATATATCTGCTAACATTTCCTTTTCGGTGACTGTGTAATTTAACTCAGGCCCCTGTAAGTTCTTGCTAATATAATATATTGCATTTTCCAAGTTATCAATCTTCTTTCCTAAGACTGCTCCTATTGCATAATCAGATGCATATGTATGAATTTGAAATGGTAAAGACCAATTCAGACCTTTAGGAACTGGTGCTTGGGTCAAAGCGTGCTTAAGCTTCAAGAAAGCTTCATTGCATGAAGAAGTCCATTTAAATTCCATATCCTTGGTAAGTAGAGAATATAAGGGACTTGCAATTTTGCTGAAATATTTGATAAACCTTCTATAATATCCAACATGACCAAGGAAACTTCTAACATCTTTTTGCCTTACCGGTGCATTATATTCTGAATGACTTCAATTTTTGCCGGGTCAACCTGTATTCCTTTTATAGAGATATAATGACTAAGGACTATTCCTTCCTGCATCATTATGAAGCACTTCTCACTGTTTAATGACAAACTATAGTCTTCACTCCGTTGCAAAACTTTCTTCAGGTTCCCTAATGCTTCTTCAAATTTAGAACCATAAGTTGTAAAGTCATCCATATAAATTTCCATGATGTCTTGAGAAATATTTGAAAATATATTGATCACCGCTCTTTGAAAAGTGGTTGGAGAATTACACAATCCAAAAGGAAGAACAAAATATGCATATGTTCCCCAAGGACAAGTAAATGTGGTCTTCCCTTGGTCCTTTGGGGCTATCTAAATCTGATTGTAACCACTGAATCCATCAAGAAAAGAAAAGTATCTCTTCCCAACCAAAGAGTCTAATACTTATCCACAAATGGAAATGGAAAATGATCTTTTCTTGTTGCTAAGTTCAAAGCTCTATAATCAACACATACCCTCCATTTTCCTCCTTTCTTAGGAACTATTACCAAAGGTGATACCCATTGAGATAGGATAGATAAACCCAACCTTTAACAACTTCTGCAATTCCTCTTTAACTATTTCTTTTAATGCAGGATTGATTCTTCTTTATGGCTGTTTGAGTGGGCAACATTCTTCTTTTATATAGATACGGTGGGTACAAACTGTTGGATCTATTCCATGCATGTCCTTGTAATCCCATGCAAAGGCATGTTTATGACATTTAAGCAAGTCCATGAGTGCTACTTTTTGAGTATCTGCAAGATCACTATTGATATTCAAATATTTATTCAAATCAACTTCTATTTTGATAGTAAGATCAATCTAGGATATATCAGAAAAATGAGAAGTACAAACTTCTTGCGGCAACAAAGTATGCAATATATCCGTGGCTGCAGGAAAGTCTAAATCTGTAATATTTGGTACCAACTCCTGCAATTGTTGTTCTTGTTTTAACTCATTTGTCTGAATTTTATTAAGAATTGAGTCTTCATCATGTAATTGCATGAATGACCCTCAATTAATTATCATAAGGTGACTAATAGAGTCAACTCCCTCAGATTCTTCTCCCAAAGTAGGCCAAACGACTTGTTGTTGATCAAACTGGGGCTGAGCAGGAGAATACAAAGATATTGTGTTTGTAGAGTTCCCATATGAAATTGTTATATCCCCTGATCTACATCCAATATATGCATCAGTCGTGGCAAGCCAAGGTCTTCCCAAAATCACTGGATATCCTCCCAATGCTGCCTTTGGAGATAGAATCATAAAGTGCAGGGTATTCCCAGGAATCCAAAATAACAACCACATCTTTAGTCATACCATCAGGTCGCACTATAGAGTTGTCAGCAAGTTGTAGGACTGTAGGTGTAGGCCCGAGACTATTGATTTCAAGCTGCTGCATTACTTCTTTTGTCATCACATTAATGACTGCCCCTAAATCAACTAAAACATTCCTTATCTGGGTGCCATTAATGACTATATTCACAACAAGACTACCAGGATCAAAATATTTAGGAATTGAAACCTTTCCTATCATAATATCTGCCAGTTGTCCCATCACATGCACTATTTGTGGATCCTTCTTCTTCCTACCAGGTTTTTTTAGACATGCCTCCCTAAGTGCCTTACTGTATATAGGAACATCTTTTATTGCTTGCAACAATGAAATTTTAACACATACATGTTTCAGTTGATCTATGATATCAAAACCTTGTTCCTGTTCTGTAAGAACTTCCTTTTCTTGCAATCTCTAGGGAAATGGTGGTAATCTCTTCTCCTGAGGTGTTGTGGTTGTTGGATTAGAGATTTCTTGTTCTTCTTGCACCTCAGTGATAACTGGAGGAGATGGATTAGGCAGAGTTGTCCCGGATTTGAGGTGAATATCACTTATAGATAGAGAATAGGTTGGGTATTGATTAGGGCCATCTGAATAAGCTTGTTGTTGTTGCTGAGATTTAATATTAGGATTTGGCATTGGCTGAGTGGGCAACTGCATTGGTTTAGGTGGAACAACAGTGGCTACAAGGGGAGGCATTATTGCAGGTGGTTGTGGCTATTGAATAGGCTGTTGATAACCAGAAGATTGGGTAGTCCATGGTTGACTCCCCCTTCATTGAGGAGTAGGTTGCCAATTTCCTTGAAACTGGTTCCCTTGTGCCTGAGGTGGATACCAATTTCCCTGTGGCTACTGCCACTGGGGCATTTGATTAGCAAAATGCTGCCCTTGGCCTTGAGGACCATACAAGTCTAGATAATTACCAAAATTTTGAGCATATGGTGATTGCCATTGATTATTTGGTACATAAGAATTTCCACTATAACCAAAAAAAGAAAGTGGATCCAGAGGCATACCTTGTCTTTGAAAATTTGGCCTTCTTTGAGCAACATAGAAAACTTGTTCATCTTCACCTTGTATTGGCTCGAAGTCAGGAACCTCAAGATTTGCAACCATTTTACATCTGTAGTCCTTTTTTCTCTGTCTACAATGAGGGCAAAATTATGCAAGAAATGCTTCAACTTCTTCATGCTTCTTCTTAGCTGAGAGTGTATCCAACTGAGTAGCCATATTGTTTATGATGTCCTCCTTAAAATCCTTCAACAAATGGCTAAGTTCCATTCTAGAAACTCCAGTACTAGATGTTGATAAAGGAACTCCTGGCTTGAAACGCTTGTTTTTCTTAGAGGCTGATCTAGAATACTTCTTACAAATTTGTCCTATCTCATTCCATGTAGATTGTGTAATGTCACTCCTCCCATAAGATCCAAAGCATTAGTTCATTCATCATTGATTCCTCTTAAAAATATCAACTTGAGGGAATCTTCATTTAGAGTACTATGATTGGACTTTTTGACACCAAATAGAAACCTTTCTAGGTAATCTTCAAGACTCTCATCTTCTTTCTGTGTCATTCTAAAAATATCATCCCCATGGCGATCAATGCCTCTACAATAGTCTTTATACTTTGCAAGAAACAATCGTTTCATCATCCCATGTATTGATTGTGCTACTACCCAAACTCATAAACCATCTTCAAGATGATTCTTTCAAAGTGGCAGGAAATATTTTGAATCTATGGGCATCTGTAGTATAATCAAAACTCCTACAGAGAACATCAAATTCAAACATAAATGTGTCTGGATCCTCTGTCACCAATCCATATAATTTAGGGAGGGAAAAAGCTAGAATATTCTTGAGATTAGCATTATCATGCTAATCAGATATGGGGAACTCAAATGTTGGGTCCAAAGGTGGATTAATCCCACCTGGAGGTGGATTTGCTTGCATTGGACTAGTGGGGGGAGTTACCAAATGAAATTCTTCTTCTGTTATTCCAAAAAGGAATTGAAGACTGCCTTCTGGAAATTCAAATTCAGGGTGGTTCAAATTCTCTGGGGTTTGATAAAGTTCAACAAAAGGATTTATATCTGGGGAATTAATTTTTGCATGATTAGGATGACTGGGTAGAAATCTACCTGGAACATCTCTTCTTCGCCTATGCATGCAAGTTCATAATTTTTTTTCGAACAATCAGGTATGCCAGAAAAACAATTAACTAAAAACTGAAAAGACAATAACCATAACAGGTTCTTAGTTTGACACCATCCCTGACAACGGTGCCAAAAATGTTCAACCCAACAATAAGAATAATAACTCTAGTTGAAGTCTCAACCCGAAGTTTGGACATTCACTTGGTAAAGTCACTATTTCCATAGCTAGTGTTCATTTGATTGTCAACCCAGAGATGTAATACTTGAAATGGGTCTACACTATATATCCACTAAGTTCCTGCAATAGCTACTCTGCATTACTGCAACAACTAACATTATCTAGAAAAGATAAGCAAGAATTGAAACTATTGAAAGGCTATAGGAAAAATTATGCATTAATATAAATTCATTCAAGCAATACTGGCTAAGTTCAATGTTGATAAACATAAATTACTCTATTTTGGTTTGGCTGCAGGAACAATCAGTGGATCTGTTTCCAATGGCTGCAGGAATAGTCAATGCAAGAACGTCTACTACAGTTAAAGAAGAAAACTAATCTTAACAAGGCACATGAACACTCACCAAGTGGGGCCCCTTGGATGAGTGATTCTAGGCTTCCCAAAAACAACTCTAAGTGCTCAGAATAACATATTTTTATTCATTATTCTTCGAAAGTCATTACATGATTCAACATAAAAAGAAAGTCAAAAACATTTGTAACTTTATTTCCAAAATCCTCTGCTCTGCTTTCTCTCTTTTCTATCTAACCTCAGAAAAGAGATAAAGACCTTTATTTAAAAGAAAACAACTACTTCCTATTACACAGATCACGTCAATCAGAAGAGGTGGATAACTAAACAAGAAAGGAAACAACCGGAGTTAAGTCGCTGATAAAGTTGATCTAAACCGAACCACAACCATTACACATCGTGGTGGTATTTTCAACACTAATGTCTAATTTGAGTAAGACATCAGTAGACTTTGCACAATTACTTTTCCTCTGTCGTTCCTTACGCTCATCAGTATTTCTGCTGATTTGATCTTTCAGTCCTTCCTTGAATGTCTCCTACTACAACTGGTGCGACAAGAGAGCCTTCCTAGTAGCATCAATTTATTCTTGTAATCTCAAAAAGAAAGAACATACAAGAACATGCACATCTATTTTAATTAATCAAAACATCTATTAATTTCACACATGATATTGCCTAAACAATCCACATGGCAACAAGAATGAATAACATGGCTGCAAGAATAAACTGGCAAAGACAAAACATGCTTTAATAGGTTTAGGCTAACATCTCAAATACATATAGTAAACTTTCGATACATCATTACTATTATGTAAATCAAAATATGACAAAAGCTTAAGAGTTCTAAGGATAAAAATATGCTAATGTCTCAACTCATCAGTAGTGTTACATAAAGAAATAAGGCGCAGATCCTCAAAAGTATGAACTATCTCTTTTTTTGGTACCAAAGCAATAAAGGTATTGTTAAGGTATTTTGACATATAACTCTTCTCTCTAGAGTCATCCACCGTCTCTCAAATGTCATTCTTCATAATCGCCCAAAAAAATTGAAAAAAGGATGGGGCGGAACCATCTGGGCTTGGTGCCTTGTCACCCCTCCATTGAGAATACTGTTAATCTTACTTCTTCCAAGGATATTTTCTGAAGAAGTAAATTATTTTGTCGTTGATTGATGATCCGTGGGATGTTATCTAGCACCTCTTCAACATTCACCTCCTAATAGTTGTTTTCTTCCACCAATTAATTCTAAAAGAAATAGACATCTTCATTATTGATTTCTTTCAAATTACAAAGGGGAGTTCCATCCATGCTTTTTATTTTTGAGATTTTGTTTCTTATTCTCCTAGCCTCCACCGAGCTATGAAAAAACTTGGTATTCTAGTCGCCTTCTCGCAACCAACACTCCCTATATTTTTATCTCCAGAAGATTTCTTCCCTTGCTAGAACTTTAGCTAGTTGTTGATGTAAAGCCTTTTCCTCTTGAAATCCTAATCTCGTCATTCCCCTCTAAATAACTCTGTTGTTAACTTCTACCAATTCCTTTTCTATTCTGATTTTTTTTGCAAAGGTATTCCTGAAGTGAAGTCGATTCTATTATTTTATTTTTGTCTTAATGAATTGCAACTTTCTTTCCACCTTGATTGCCTTTGTTCCACTCTATAAGGGAGCATCAGACCACCATTGTGCAAAGAGCTTAGTTAAACTCTCATCTCTCAACCACATATTTTTTAATTTGAAGGGGCATCTTAAAGGGATCAAGTCATTTTGCAGAAGAAGCGATATAGGAAAGTGGTCCAATCCTACTAATGAGAGGATGAATGCTTCCCATGGAATCTAGGAATTATTCCAATTTTTTGAGAGGGGGAATCTGTCCAATTTCTGTGACATGCTAGAATCCACTATTTGTCTATTTGTCGACGTGAAACAACCATTCTTGAACTTAGGTTCAATCAAATCATTCTCCATAATGAAGTTTTAGAAATCTAGCCGTTGCTTGGAAATCCCCCTGGCACTGCCCAATTTTTTAGTTGGATTCCGTATAGCATTAAAATCCCCTCCTAAAATCACACATTAATTATCTAAATTTTTCAAAATGTTTGAGATTTGACTCCATACCTTAGCCTTTTCTCTACTGAAGGCCAGCCCATAAACATTTACTTGGATGAATTCCCTATTATCCAACAAAACCTTGATCTTCATTTCTATCCAGTATTTGTTATGTATCATTTCCTCCCCCTTGATCAAATGTGGATTCCACAGGATACACAGACCTATTGAAGCCCCTTTCGCATCCACCAAAGTGCCCTGCCAAGCTTTCCAACCATTTTGGAACACATTTTTGTCTTCTCGTTTGATCTTTGTTTTATGAAGTATTACGACATCTGGCCTCGCCTGATCAACACCCATTTTGACCATGCGTCTTTTTCTAGGGGCATTGCAACCCCTAACATTCCATGATAGGATCTTCATTGTTCTCCAGGAAGGGTAATGCCCTTCCTAGATCTTAATTTCCTTTGGCCTTTTGCACTTATGACCATCTCTAGTAGAGTCCTTGATTTCTTCCCTCTACTCTTTTTCTCCCCTAGGATAACTTTTGTTAAAGATGCCTTAGTTTGTCCAATGGTTCTCTTTTCACTTACATATTCTTCCTCTTATATATCGAAAGGATATTCTTCCTCTTGCTCCAAAAGTTCTATTTCTTTAAAGCTTAGTTTCCTTGGTGTGACATTGTATGGAGAAGATCTATTTTCCTCTACCGGTTTCGTACTAAGAATGGAAGTCACAACATTTTCTACTATAACATTTACTACTTTTGCCTCTATTCCATTACACTTTTTTTGTTGTGAAGGAGTTATGCTTTGATACATTATGCCTAGAGAAGTAAGCTCAACTTCTTGAGTTTCACCCTTTCTATTTCCTACCTCTTATAAAGGCCTCCTACCAATTATTGTTTCATCAATATAAAGACCTAGGTTATTAGTTGCTTCTAGAGGGTCCATGTTTGTTATATCCTCCAAGCCTTCCCCTTCTCCTTTTTGTTAATTTGATGGTACAATCCTTTCATTCTTCTTGTTAGCCAGACTTTTCCCTTCTTCTTCAGGTTGGATAGACCTCCCCTCATCCTCTTTGGTGTTTTGGTAGTCCCCCTTTTGTTGGGCCTCCATATCTTGGTCCCAATGTATTGCATCACTTTCCCTTTACCTCATGTCTTCATTATTTATTTGTTCCTCCCTTTGAAGCGAGATTTGTTTCCTAGATCTTTGTCCAGGGCATCACACCCCAACTGTTCCTTTCCTTTGTTATTTAATAGGCACTCCTCTATTCTAGGACCATTGTTCTTGCAAGATTTATAGCTATCTATTATAGTCATAACTTCAAATTTTTGGATCCAAATACCCTCATTCATAACTAGCTCTATTCATTTTGGCAACGACAGTATATGGTGCCACAAGATACAAATCCGAGTGTAAACACTGCCATCTTTTTCCTCCATGGCCTCATTCTCCTTGAAGAATCTACCTAGTTTATTCCCAATTTGCATAGGGGTCTTTATTTCCCAATATTCTCTTGGTAGATTGTATAATCTAATCTAGACAAGGACCTCTTCAATCTTGGCTTGGCTTTTAGAGGGTCAAAATTTGGTTCCCACTTTCTTACGTAGACACCTATGCCATCCATCATACACAAAATAGTCTCTTTTATTTTCTCGTCTACACAAATAATTAGGAAAAAACTGTTGGGAAGGGTTTTGACAATGTTTCCTTTCCCCCATTCCTCTGCACACCATCTTCTTACCTTTGGAAGTGTTGTCCATTCCCCTGCCCATTTGATGAATATGCCATGATCTTTAAGAAGTTTTACTGCATCCTTCCAGTCCTTATCTTCTATCATAATCAAAACCCTTTTCTCGGCGTCTACCTAGATGCTTTTCTGGGTTTCAATCGTGGCCATATTATTTACTTTTGGATACCAAAAAAATTTTGCAATCTTGTTGAAGCTCTCAATTTTTCTTGTGACCACATCTACATATCCCCACTTTCCCAGTGGAGATAGATTACTCTTCAGATTTCTCGATCTTGAAATCCAGTTGTTGTTGAAATTCGACCAAATTTTTTGATCCTCCCAAACCCTTTGAGGAAAACTCCATGGAATCCTCTTCCCTTCTACACTCTTTAACCCCGACCAGTAAAATTCGATCATTAAAAAAACCCTTGTCTTTGAAACTCCATCCTTCGACTAGTTGATTAAGTTGTTATTGGTGTAGTGATTGTTATGATTGTAGGCTGGCTTACCACTATTGGAGTCATTAAGATTTTTGTGGACACAATATTTTAATATTCTTGGATCTATATCATTTTCCAATTTTTTAGAAAATTCTATAATATTTCAAGTTCTTATCATTCACTCATGCCATTACATCTCTTGCTACCCTTATAGGTTATGCCTCTTCATATAATACTAATATGAGAATCTGTATAAAAATAAATTGCAATCGCTAGGGTAAGGAGTTAGGACTAATTATGATAATAAATTATTTCATGCATTAAATTTTAAATTATAAAATAAAGATACTTAGCTCTTGGTTCAATGCTAATTTGATCATCATAGATGTTCCATTCAATTCACCTCTACACCAGAAATTTAAGACTTGTTAGGAAACTACTGTAAGATAAATAAAATAGTTATTTATTTTAGTTTTTCACTTCCACAACTATGAAAAATGATATATGTGACTACTGATTTGAAGCTAGCCACAAATATAAATAGTTCATAGATATATAGGATAGCAATACAATGGTAATGTTGATAAATTCATTTGAAGAGTTTTTCTAGGCTAGGATAATTTCCCTTGGTAAAACCCATGGATATCGATTTATTGATTTGAGACAATGATCAAAGATTAAAAAAAATAATCGTACAACAATTCCCTAAAATTTTAACATAAATTATGCAATATTGATGTTCTTATGATGGTATGATGTGTAAAAAGCTTTTATGAAAAGACTTGGGTATTTTTTATATTTAAAAAAGAGATACAAAATAAATTAGGACTTGAATTTTGAAATAGCAAGAGTTGTTTTCTCAAATCATCAAACTAAAATACTGCATATATGAACCACTATGATGGATGGATAAACTAAGGGTTGAATCCCAACTT
The DNA here is from genome assembly GCF_030272615.1 of Cryptomeria japonica. Taxonomy (NCBI): domain Eukaryota; kingdom Viridiplantae; phylum Streptophyta; class Pinopsida; order Cupressales; family Cupressaceae; genus Cryptomeria; species Cryptomeria japonica. The sequence goes on along the minus strand of NC_081410.1, from coordinate 479,012,712 downwards.
TATGAATGAGTTGAGATGGAATCAATATTGGATTAGGTTATTTTACAACTTTCATACATGCAAGGAATCATTTTAGATAATATTAGTTTCATTAGGGATAAATGAGTCAAAATGAGTCCAAAATAAAATAGGAAAAATGTAAGGTATAACCTCTACTTCGTTTCTAGTCATCTTCTTAACCAAAAGTTGTTTTTTGTCCTCAAAATATTGTATCATCCTTAGTATCACTAGGAGGTATTTCTACTTAGATATATCATATTTAAGTAGGATATCATCTTAGTTTCTTGAGTTGAATTAGATTACCTTGGACTTGATCATCTCCTCAGGAGTCACCTCCTTCTTGAGTCAACAACTTGTGGCTATATACCATAGTCCTAACCCTATCTTGTCATCATTGGAGCCTAACTTTAGGACCTTAGAGACAACTTTTGACTTTACTTCACCCAAGTCGTCACCCTTGTCACCTTCCCATTTCATTGCATAGGTCATACCTTTCATTTGTATGGTTGAAACTAGAGCCCAAAAACTTAAAAGGGAAGCCGATGAAGCTCAAGAATCTCAAAACATCATTTCTATTATGATGATGATGAGTTTTTCAACCAAAGATCCTTTGGAAATTGAAGGTATGTTAATGATTTTGATGATGAGCCCCCAATGTAGGAAGAAATTCAAGGCCACATAGCTAATCATAAGTTCAATATGATGCTCGATGATGTGTTAAGTCAAGACCCACATCACTATTTTCTAATGCTTGACAAACAAGGTGCAAATTTCCTCCTATTTTTTTTGTGTCTTAACTTAAGGATACCAACAATAATGATGCTAGTGCTAGTGGACATGGATTTGGAGCCATCCCTATTCCTGAGTCACCTTTGTTTGTCTTATAGAAGTCAACCATCCTTGTTCAATATGCTTAAATACATACCCAACAAGATCAATCTCAACCTCATGTCAACACTCTTCGTATGGTAGCTTTAAGGATCAACCAATTGCATGCTCATGGTCAACTTCATGGTCAAAGTCATGGTCATGCCTCTACCAATCATCAAAATGATCACAAAACCATGCCTACACTTTCAATATTGGTTATGCCCATGATCAAAATGCAAACCACCATTACCAACATTACCAACAATATTGGAACTATGTTCCTTTCCCACCACCACCCGATGGTAAAAATTAAAACTATGTTCCTCCTCCACCTCTACCCAATGGTCAATACCAAAATTATATGCTGCCTCCTCCTCCTCTACCCAATGGCTTAGGCATAGGGGTGACCCTAGGAAATGTGTTACATCCTAATAAGGATTTGACACAATAAGTGTGGGAACTACAACAACGAATTCCCATGTTCATATTTTTGTATCTCATCCTTTTAAAATAGGGAGAAATGAATGGTGTTTAGCAATGGCTCCATTATTGACTAGAGTTCTCTTGATTCAAATATTATAGATCCAAACTTGGAAATGCTTTATAGATTCCTATCTACTAGTTAGTTTAACCTTAATAAGCATTTTCTTGAGGCAAATAAGAAACTAGGGCATTGAAATTTAGTGTGGGAGGATTAAGATCTAAATTCCACCTAGTTAATGTAGTCTTTGGGAGTAAGGCTATATGATTTATATTATTTAATTGAATAGCCTCTAGGAGAATTCCCTAATGAGATAGAAAATTTATACTTGAATATTGATAAATGAAATCTTAATAAATATCCTCTTAAAATCCATAGTGAGATCATAAGGACCCATTAGGTTAGGCATTGGGTGAATTAAAGAAATGATGCTCTATTTCTTGAGCTACACAAGATTCTTGATTATTTATTATTTTAAACAACCCCAATGTTTCAATTTTCCCTTTTTTAATACCCAATTGGGTAGCAAAATTTGATTCTCTTAGTTCAAAGATAATTGTTGGCCTAGATGTGGGGTTAGAAAAACTAGGTTGTATTATATTAATATAGCATGGTATTATGAAAACGAGTTTCGATAGATTCATAGGTTTGAATTTTGAGGGGAGATTGGCCCCTAGTTATTATTGTTATTTTGAAAATCCTAAGGATGGAGGAACATATATGTTAATGCATGTTTCCGTAGAGCCTGTGAGATAAATCAATTAACATTGTGACAAATTTATTTGGCATGCCTCTTATTCTTAAGTAAGGATTATAATTTCTTGGGATCACATTCATTGGCCTATAGTAGAGGTCATATTTATTTTCATCAAAATAGTAGTTATTTTGTGACATATTATCCCTGTGATAGTAATTATTCCTTGGGGGATAATAATTTCTAGGAGGATAATCAATAATGAGCTACTATGTGAACATTCTAGTTCCTTTAGTTCAAATAGTTATTCCAACCATAATTACTACTATTTTTAATGTGATTATTATTGTTTTCATTGTTATTCTTAGTAGGTGGAGCATCTATGGATCCATCTTGCATGGTGCTCTTGTTTCTTTTAAGTATTTTGGGTGTCAAAGGATTTCTATTGTTATATAAGTTTTAATTATTGCCTTGGCATTGGGTGACCAATTTCCCATTGTTTTCACATGCCTTTATGCCACTATTAATGACAACTTAGTTGTTTCATAGAGTATTATCTAAGATTTGTTTAGAGGATTTGTATTCAAGATATTTTAAACTACCTATCATGTGTCCCTATTTAATCTATATAAGAAGATAATTCATAATTCAAGATGATCTACATGTAATGCAATTGTTTAAGAATAGAAAAAATTTATCCATTAGGCCAAGAAGTAAGCTATTGACTCATAATTATATTTCTTAATGTTCAAGAACTCTCATATTCTAATCTTGACAAGTCTTTTCATTTCAAAATTTATAAAAAATCTCCCAAAAGCTATTGAAAGGAGTGAATCAAGCCCTTTCCCAACTAGTAATACTAGCCCAAAGTAATTCCTTCTCAGTAATACTAGTCCAAAGTAATTCCTTCTAAGGCTTTTTTGGAACAATTAAACAACTATTACATCCTAGGACAATATTTTAGATTATGGCAGTGTAGGCCTTTTAAAAATTTGCATTATAATATCCATCTCTCTTGAATTTAGAAAGATTAGGGGAGTGATTGAGGAAAGATCATGTTGTAAATCAAACGATGAAAATGTTCTTTGAGGTACTCAAGGTAGGTCCTTGAGAAACAATCATGAGTAGGGTGAGGAAATAATTATAAAGTGGATCATATTTGTGATATTTGATAGCTTGATTTTATTTGGAACCTTTGGTTTGGTTGTTGAAACACAAAAAAGGTTGATTGTTTGAAAACTAGGTGTGGATGCAAAATTTGAGTTTGATTCATGGGCAAACTACTAGGTTGGTGCATGCTTGTTGAATTATAGGGAAAAGGAGGAAAATGAATGAATGCCTTATTTCTAATATTTTATGCATATAAATAGAGATGTGGGGATGATTAAGGATCCCCTTGGTTCAAGTAATTTTGCATGGAAGTGGAAGTATTTGCATGGGTTTTCCACCTAGGAGAGTGTGGCCTTATATTTTCGTGTGAAGAATTTTTAAGGGGTTTCTAAATACACCCTACTTCTAGAGCTTTTATTGATAGTAATAGTATGGTAATATGGGCCTCCAAGTTGGATTTATTTGACCAATCAATGTTATTTTCTTCACCACTTTGGGGAGGGTATTGATGCTTATTCTAATATAGTTCATCAATTGGAGGATGAAATATATATTGTTTGTAATTATTTCAAGTTGGTTTTTAGCTTTCATATAGTGTGAGTAATCTTATTCATCTTGGTACGCTACATTTTGAGCTTCTTGAGATGCTCTATTGAGTCCTTTTCTAAAATATCCATCGTATTGTTAAAGTGTATGGCCAAGTATTTGTATTCTATAGCACTAGGGTCTTGTTGATGATTATGATCTAAATAGTATGCATCACGCTCTTAACAATGATTTGGATTTTGTTGAATAATAGTTTCTTCTTATTTTCTCAATCTAGGATTGTTGAAATGGATGAGATCTTGATTAGGTCGCAATCTTTGCTCTTGTTCTTGATGGGGTGCCATTAGAATCGGTATACCCCATCATTATATATATATTTTGTATCAAAGCTAGTAGATCCAAGGGGAATGTATTGGTCTAATGTAGCAGTAAACTATTCATTAGAAGAGATTCTCTCTTGAAGTGGCCCTAGTCCCAACATATTTGGGATTATTGTAGAGGTATTACATGATAAATAGATGAAGGTGTAGAGAGATGAAGGAAATAGAGTGGGATGAGAAAAGAGGTTGTTGGAAATTTGGAGGAATTGATTATGTGTTGCATTGATGTTTGTCATTGATGTAGACACTAGCTTGTTTAGTTGTCTACCAGGTTCCGGTAGAGTGGTTGGACTTTGATGATGATCAGGAGATTTGTCTCTGGTATGCTCCAATTGGTGGAATTAGTTTGGTTCAATTATTCATATTATTCAGATGCATGTCACATTCATTTGGTTCAGGATTTGGTGATCCGGAAGCTATCAGATGTTCTAGTGAGCCTTTTGGTTATCGGTAAGGGTTCTACTGACAGTGCTTTATTGAAGATCTTTTGATGAATTTGATAAGTGGTGTTGGTGCAGCTTCTAGAAGGTTTTCAAGATGCTGGTGGTTATCATGTTTGTGTTCTAGTTGATTTATGGTGTTGCATTTGGTTTATGGCGACCTATTTTAGGTCTAGTCTTATTCTACTAGGTTATGGACTAGTTTATGTAACGTGTTGGTGGATGCTCCCGATGTGTTACCAGTTGGATTTATTGTTTGGTTAATGCTATTTCGGTCTTAGGCCGACTTGGATTATCAATGGTTTGCGGGTTTATGTAATGGATTTATTGTATTATCTTTTAGGTGGCTAACCTATTTGTTTAGGTCCTGGGTTGGTATAAATATGATGTAAGATCTCTTTGTAGATCATGGCATGTGGTCGTGGTTATGGGATTATTTGTGTGCAAATAAAGTTGTAATCACATGCAGAGGATTTGATCAATCATAGGTGATCAAACTGGGTTTATGTAAGAGGATTAAGACCTCCGACATTGAGCTTAACCGAAACTGTACTTAGGCATAGGAGATGTTATTCTTGCAATTCATTCTTATTTCCAGATTGTAGTCTAAATATCTTTTGTAGTCAGTGAGGCTCCTTTGTGATGAGTAGTGTGCTCTAGGCTGTTGGTCTTCCTGCATGTGTAGGCCCCTTATTGTAATCACATACTTACTGCAAAATTATCATCTAACTGTGGGTAGGCTTTCCAACATGGTTTTTCCCTTTACCGGGTTTTCCACGTACAAATCTTGGTGTTATGTGTTGTGGATGCATGATATTTGGTTTATGATTTATGTTTGTGCTTAATTGATATATCTTCTATTTTGGTATTTGGTTTATGCATTTCGATAAAAGGTTTTGTGTTCTTAAAGTTTCATAATTTGTTAACAACTGATTCAACCCCCCTCTCAATTGTTCACCAATTATCCTAACATTTGGTATTAAAGCTTGGTTCTCTCTGCAGAAGCTTAACTTCTTGAGGAAGATCCTATGGTGAGTAATCATTCAACTTCAATTTCTTACCAGAAGGACAACCTTAGGCTCGAAGGAACAAATTACAAAGTATGGAAGCTTCAGATGGAGACTCATTTGAGATGTCTTAGTAAGGAGATTTGGGAGATCAATGAGAAAGGATATACCCCTTATGATCTAGCATCTAGAAAACCTCCTCCGAAAGACTTGGATAAGAACATTGAAAATGACTGTAGAGTGAGAGAAGCCCTTTTGAGCACCCTTTCAAATCAGCAAGTAATGGGATTAACAGACAAATCATCTGCAAAATCTATATGGGATAAGTTGGAGACTCTGAATGAAGGTGACCCTACTATTAAAATTTCTAAACTTGATGGTTACCGAGTAAGGTATGAGAACCTGAGAATGGAGGAAGATGAAAAAAATCTTGCTTTTATGGAAAGAGTCAATGGAATTATCTTGGGAATTCAATGATGTGGTGGATCTTTGAGCGAAGATGAGATTGCTTCTAAAGTATTGAGAGCTTTGCCATCGGCTTACAAGATGAAGGCTACTACAATTAATGAGCTGAGAACAATGTCTAACACTTCTCTTAATAGGGATACTTTTGTTGGAAAGTTATCTTCTTTTGAGCTTGAAGAATTTGGTCCTCAAGGAGCTGCAAAGATAGATTTTGCATTCAAGGCATCTACATCATCAACCGACAAGAGTGATTGGAAAGAATTATATGCGAAGGAACTGGAGGATATGAGGAAACAAGATGAAGAGATTGAGGAACTTGAAGCCCTATTTTCTAGAAGAGTACCTAAAGGTCCAACAGGAAGTAAGTATGAAGGAAAATCACCTTTCAAATGTTTTGCATGTAATAAGATAGGTCATTTTGCATCTAGATGTCCTGAGAGGAATTCAAGATTTGAAGAGAAAGCTAGAAGATATTTTAAGCCTAACCATGAATATCAAAACAAGCATAAGTACAAGAGGAACAAAGATAAATCATGCTACTATGCTGATGAGGAAGGTGTAACTGATGATTTTGATGATGAATCAACAAAAGATTCAGCTAGTGGATTTGGCAATGGAAATGGATGAGTATTCTTAGCTATCAAGGAAGATACTCCATAACCTATCATTCATAATGAAGAGAAGGCCCTTGCTGCTAAATTCGAAGACACAGATGAATAGGTGATAGACAGTGGATGCTCACATCATATGATTGGAGATAAAAGGAAGTTTCTATCTTTACAAGAATTTGATTGTGGTCTGGTCAGATTTGGAGATGACAAAGCATGCATGATCAAAGGAAGAGGAACTATATCATTGGATAGTAAGCATAACACTGATAATGTTTATTATGTTGAAGGTTTAAGGCATAATATTTTGAGTGTAGGTCAGTTGGTGGATAAGGGATTTCAATTACAAGTCAAGGATGCAAAATACAAAATCATCAACAGATCTGGATTGGAGATTGCAACCGGTACTCAGACTAAAGGTAACATCTTTCATTTGAACTCTAGTGAGAAGACATGTTTGATTGGACCTATTGATGAGAGTTGGCTATGGCATAAGAGGTTGTGTCATGTGAATTTTGATTGCATTGTAAATATTAGTTCAACTAAGGCAGTTATAGATATACCTAAGATTGTGAAGCCTCGTAATCCTGTATGTAAGGAATGTTAAATGGGAAAGCAAGTCAGAATTTCTTTTAAGAGTATACAAGACAAATCTAATGACATTCTTGATCTTGTTCATACTGATTTATGTGGTCCTACTCGAATAAGAAGTTTTCAAGGTGATAGATATTTCATGCTAATCATTGATGATTATTCTAGAATGACGTGGGCTACTTTTCTAAGGGAGAAATCTGAAGCCTTTGAAAAATTCAAGAACTTTAAAGCTATAGTTGAGACAGAGACAAGATTTAAGATCAAATGCTTAAGATCCGATCAGGGTGGTAAATTCACATTCGATTGATTTAATAGTTACTGTGAGAAACATGGGATAAGGAGACATTTGTCTGCATCTCAGACACCTCAACAAAATGGTGTTGTGGAAAGAAATAACATAACTATCTTGGATGTAGCTAGATCTATGATGATGGAAGCTAATTTGCCTCATATATATTGGAGAGAAGTTGTGAGCACGGTGGTATACACATTCAACATAGTTCATATCAAAGGAGACACCGGTAAGACACCTTATGAGTTATGGTTTGGTAATACACCTATTGTTAAGTACTTCAAAATATTTGGTAGTAAATGCTATATCAAAAGAGATGATTCCATTGGAAAGTTTGATCCTAGATGTGATGAAGGAATATTTCTTGGTTATTCAAATGAAATAAAAGCATATAGATGTTATAACAAGAGATTGTAGAGAATTGTGGAGAGCACTAATGTCAAGGTGGCTGAGCAGTACAAAGGTCAAATCAGAACTTATGAGAGAGAACCAGAAGTGGAAATGGTCATAACTGAATCAGTAACACCAGTATCAGAACAAAATGTTGAACCATTTACTCCGATAGTATCAGAAAATTCAACAGTAACTGAAGATCAGAGCAAGGAAATAGAAAGTTAGAAGACTCCTATGTATGTAAGGTTGAATCATTTAGAAAATCAGATCATTGGAGACAAAAGAAAAGGAGTGATGACAAGGAGAAGGTTGGGAGCTAAAGAGGTATGCTTAATCTCTCAAATTTAATCAACATCAATAGATGAAGCATGTAAGGATGAATGTTGGATGAAAGATATGGAAGAGGAATTGGATCATATAGAAAAGAACAACACATGGACTTTAGTTCCCCGACCTAAAAATAAGAATGTTATTGGAACTAAATGGGTTTTTAGGAATAAATTGAATGAAGATGGACAAGTTGTGCGGAACAAGACTAGATTGGTATGTAAAGACTAGATTGGTATGTATAGGATACTCTTAGAAGGAAGTAATTGATTATGATGAAACTTTTGCTCCGGTAGCTAGGATTGAAGCTGTGAGATTATTTCTTGCTTATATTGCCCATAAGAAATACAAGGTTTATCAGATGGATGTTAAGTGTGCATTTCTAAATGGAGATCTTGAAGAGGAAGTCTACATTGAGCAACCTGGTGGATTTTCTCTTTCAGATGACAATAACATGGTTTGCAGATTGAGGAAAGCTTTATATGGATTGAAGCAAGCCCCTAGAGCTTGGTATGCTAGACTGGACAAATATCTTTTGAAGCTTGGTTTCACTAAAGGTAATGCTGACAGTAACTTATATTATAAGATCACTAATAATGACATATTGATTATTGAGGTCTTTGTGGATGATATCATTTTTGGAGGTGAGGAAAAGTTATGTATGGAATTCTCGATAATATGAAGAATGAATTTGAGATGTCTATGATTGGAGAAATGAGTTTTTTCTTAGGTTTGTAGTAGATTAATCAGACTGATAAAGGTATTTTCATCTGTCAAACTAAGTATACTAGAGAGTTGTTGAAGAAATTTGGTATGGAAAATTCTAAACCAGTTGGTACTCCTATGGCTACAAGTGAGAAATTGACAAAGAAAGATGTATCAGCTCCGGTAAATCCTACAAGGTATAAATATATGATTGGAGGTCTATTATATTTGACTCAGACTAGACCGGATAAAATGAATGCAGTTTGTATTGTATCAAGATATCAGAGTGATCCTAGAGAGAATCATGAGTGTAGTGAAAAGGATTTTCAGATATTTACAAGGAACAACTGAATATGGTTTGTGGTATCTTAAAAATGATGACTTTACATTATGTGCATATATAGATGCAGATTGGGCTGGAGATATAGATGACCGGAAAAGCACATTCAGTGGAGCTTTCTTTCTTGGAAAGAAACTTGTTTCATGGATCATCAAGAAACAATCATGTACTTCTTTATCTACTGCTGAAGCTGAGTATGTTGTTGCTGCTACTATCTATACACAAATTTTATGGATGAATAAAATGTTGAAGGATATAAGGGTAGATTGTAATGAACCGGTAGTTATTCACTGTGATAACTCTGCTGCTATTGACATATCAAAGAATCCGGTATTTTATTCTAAGACAAAGCACATATCAATCAAGTATAACTTTCTAAAGGAAAAGGTGGAAGCAAATGAAGTCAAATTGGTTTATGTGAACACTGAAGAGCAGATTGTAGATATCTTCACAAAACCTTTGCCCAAGGAATCATTTGAGTACTTTAGAGATAGATTGTGGGTCTCTGCCCCTCCATTTGAGACTTGAGTGATGCTAATTGGCATCAATCCGGTATGTATTATCAGAACTATTATTCATTTTAGATTGATGAGTTGGTGCTACTACTTTGGGGGAGTAGTCAGCTGTGTGGTTTAGAGGTTTTATGGTTTTTCTTTGATGTTTATGTCAGATTCTGAAATTGATGTCAAAGGGGGAGAGGTATACATGTGAAAAACAAATCTTAACAGAGATATCAGTGATAGGGGGAGTTTGGTCTATGGTTTGGTTATTTGGTTCAGAACTTCTGTTGTTCACCAAAAGTGATAACCCAAGACACCTGCAAATCTATCTATGAGATAGCCGATCTCAATCAATGAAACACCTCAGGGCTTGGACAACATAACATAGGATCCTAATGATCCTCCTGCACTTCAGGTTCTGCTAGACCTAGGGGGGGACACCCTTTTGATGCATTGAATACAACAACCACAAACATAAGACTGCATCAACAACGAGCAGACAAACCATTCCACAAGCTCACCAAATTAGGAACACACTATACATTGGCTAGATCTGTATAAATCATAAATGAAAACAAAGCTTGGAATGAGAAGAACACACCCCTAAACATAAAGGGAAATAGATTTATCTTTTAAATTGTTTGATCTGAAAGACATCCCCAAACTTGTAAGATCAGTGCCTTATCCAAGGGCAACAGAGTCACACATCAAACTATAAATGAAACCTTATACTGCAAATCCATCTTCATTATTAAATATTCATGCATTTAATGCCTTGCATAAATGCATTACTCAGCTCACTCACAGAAAATATCAAATCCAGACACTATATTCCATTATTCATGATTTATTACAGAATTTAAATTCTTCCTTGAAGAATCCCTGCAAACAATCACAATTAACTCCTTGAGATAACAAATCTCATCCTCCTTGAGTATCTAATTTGAATATAATGAAAATACAAATCTAGAGACAACTTCTATGTGAATTTGTGCATGCCTTACATACACAAGAACCTGAAGCTAAGAACACCTATAGCAAAGAATCGAACTCCATTACTGAAAGGATAACCCTTCTCTGTACAATCTGGAAGAATACTTAGAATTGGAAGCCATGAAAAAATGGAGCCATTCTCCAAATTTCTGGAACCCTTACAACTGAGAAGAATTGGGAATAAGAAGGAGAGGGAACCAAATCAAATTTGCAAATAATTGCCAAGTGTCTCCTCTCTAACTGAATTTCATTCCCATGGAAACTACTTCCAAAATATCTCACATTTGTCAAAATTAACCTCATAATCAGATTCCTCACTCCGAGAGCTTTCCGACGATATATAATACTTTATATTTTGGCCAAAATTTAGACACTGGGCGAATTAATCCCCATCTGTGCTCAATCATTTAAATTTTTCGAAATTTAGTATAGTTGAAACTATATCATTTACAATTTTAATTTTGATTTTTGCCTCCATATGTGCTCTGACGCTTTGCCATGTGGCGAGATCTGATTGGTTGATGGGGTTGACCGGATGCCACCTGGGATGACACCTCATCACTGCCACGTCATCTGCTTTGTCACTACCACTTGGCCGCCATGTGTACACCACCTCAACGCCACGTAATCGCCACTGGACTGCCACCTATGCGCCAACTGTATGCCACATCACTGCCACCTCATCAGGACCCGCCTGCTGGACCGCTGACTGTACCTGCCCCCTGTGCGCCACTTGGTTTTCGCAACTTCGCAGGGTTTAAACTACGCGCATCTTCCCTTCGCGAAGTAGCGCGAGCCATTGATCTCCATCGAACATGCTCACTGGTTAATCTGCTTCTCTCTACAAAATTCCACCTATCTGCCTCGAGAAGCGTGCCTACGTGGGGTCCACCTGATCACCTCTCCGTCACCACCTCTGGTTGCCTTGGGATATGTGCTCACACGTGGGCCCACCTTGGGCACCCATAGGCACCGTTCGTCAAAAGCCTTTATGGCTTAGACATTATAGATGGGTGGAGATTCGTATATAAATATCAAAAAACATGCTCGCTCAGCCAATGTGGGATTAAAGTCTTTGCCTGTAACCGCAAGTTTTTGAAGGTTTTTAATGGCGTTTCTTGCCTTTGCTTGAAGACTTCTTGAAAAAATACCTTTTCCACCATGCTCCGCATAAGGAAATGCATTGGAAGAGTCGTGAGTTTTCAGATTGCATTTTGTTGGAGTTTATAATGCTGCTGCATGCCTCCCTTTCAACACAGAGGATCCACGCAAGGGAGCTGGGAGTATGACTACTGCTTGCATTTAGTAGAAGACTTCAACGCTGCCCCTCTCCCCATCCACGCAGGCTGCATTTCCTTTAAAATTAACACTGCTGCTCAAAAACCACGCAGAGGTGTGAACATTTGTTAATGGCATTGGCTGAAGCTTTCAGAATATTTTCAATTTGCCACGCACAGTAGGAGGAAACTTTGAATATGCCATTTATTGTAATTGTTGAAACTTTAATTTAAACATCTCTCTTATTAGCCATGCAAGGGAAGGAGATTTAGTTGGGAGCCTATGAATTTGCATAGCTGAGAAGTTTGTATTGCCTAAGGTTTAAAACACTGCCCCTTCACCATCCATGCAAGGGGAATTCTGCCAGCCAAAGGAAGTTGCAAAGACTTTCTTCCATCATTTCCATCTCACGGCAAGGATGCTAGCAAGGTTGTGCTATTTGATTATGCACCTTCCATTTTATTTGCTGAAGGTCTCATGGCCCACGTGACCCCTCACAATTGCTTTAGAGTTTATGAAGTCTTCCCTCAGTCTGCAGCCACACATCCCATTTAATTTGTTTGAAAGTTGCTAATGCCTTTTCAACATGATGCAGGGAGGATTTGCCTTGGCATTTGCCTACGAAGTGCATTTGTTTGAAGATTTTTTAAACTCCACTCAACCACCATGAACATCAGGGAGCACATTGCAATTTAATTGCATTTTTTGTTCACTATCCTACCCATTTACTACTTTGCTGAAGGTTCTAATCCATCAATTGGATTTGCTGAGAGTTTTAATGGCTTATACATTTTCATTTCGAATATATGTCCATCAATTCATAGACAACACTGAAGTCACCTCTCACCATCCTACTGGCGAATTACAATCAAATTGACATGGAGATGCATATATTGCCAAGAAAAAGAACATTTCGCCATTAAAATTAATACACGGACATGAGCCAGGTCGGGCCCTAAAGTGGGTCCGACTAAAAAAATTTTCGTTTTCATGCAACTGACCACTGTAATGCTTCACGAACCTCAAACATACCTCTAGAAATGATCGGCATCATTTTCGGATCATTAATCCGCATTTTACAACCTTCAGGCAATTACGTCACATTTTTCGTATTTAATCGCGAAGATGTAATTTTCAAACCTGTCAAAACACCTTTTTGGAGCTCGCCATCTGACAGGTGTGTACTGTGATATACAAGGATGACTTCTACCAAATGGTTTCTCAAGATGAGTCCCAAGCGAAGAGATATTAATTTTCAAAAATGCCCAACTGGCTTTGTAGACACTGCGGACCTGATGAAGTCAATGTCCTGGCAACACATGATGCCTTTCTCAAAAATACCAAACGACCTCCGTAGGCCCTCAAATTTGAAATATAGGTACCTTAAAGTACATATTAAATCTTTGAATCCTCAGTTTGATCACCAGACTGACAGGATGCAAATGGTGCACTCACAAAAATGGCTACATTAACTGATATATCATTGAAAGTACGGATAACTGAATTTGATGGCAAAATGAGCTCTTTTGAAAACCGATCAAACGGATTGGTAGAGGCTTGAAATTCGAAACGTAGCTCATCATTTATACCAAAATTATCCCGGAATAAACATTCTGACATGATGCTTACTGAAGCAACTTTTACACGTGCGAAACAGGGCTGCGACTAGCTGTCGAAACAGGGACTAGCCAAAACACACAAATTACAAACGGATTTGGCTTTGAAAACTGAGCAAATGGATTCGTAAAGACCTAAAATTTTGCAAGATGACTCAATTTTATGCATACAATTGAATCCATTTTGAATTTATCCATGACGATCAACAGGGAAAAAGATGTAATCGCTCCAAGTAGGCTACTCAATAAAATCTGCATTTGTGCCTAAAATGCACTTCTAGCTCACCCCTCAAAATGGGTACCTCATAAACTTATCCAAATTGAATTCTGAAAGTTGCACATCATTGAATAGGCCAAATTAAAGGTGTGGGACATGAATCCCGAGCCTTACCCTCTGAAAATCAACTGGCTCCATTTTACCCTCTCACAAACTAGGCCCTTCAAACTGACTCATTTAGGTATGCAGAGCAAATTTTTGGATTGGGCCTCTAAACTTGACTCAATTTTAATCAGTCCCAACAACTTCATTATTATATCATTTGTTGGATGTCTTCCATTGGGGGAGACTTGTTTGGCACTTCTTGGCACTTGGATGTTTTTGACATCTAGTGTTGCCATCAATGCTAAAGGGGGAGATTGTTGGCAATTTGGAGGAATTGATTATGTGCTACATCGATGTTTGTCATTAATGTCAACACTAGCTTGTTTAGTTGTCTACTGGGTTCTGGTAGAGTGGTTGGACTTTGATGATGATTAGGAGATTTGTCTCCGGTATGCTCCGATTGGTGGAATTGGTTTGGTTCGGTTATTCATGCTATTTAGATGCATGTCATATTCAGTTGGTTCGGGATTTGGTGACCCAGAAGCTACAATATGTTCTAGTAAGTCTTTTGGTTACCGGTAAGGGTTCTACTGACAGGGCTTTATTGAATATCTTTTGATGAATTTGATAATTGGTGTTGGTGCAGCTTTTAGAAGGTTTTCAGGATGTTGATGGTTATCATGTTCGTGTTCCAGTTGATCAATGGTGTTGCATTTGGTTTATGGTGACCTATTTTAGGTCTAGTCTTATTCTGCTAGGTTATGGACCAGTTTATGTAACGTGTTGGTGGATGCTCCCGATGCATTATTGGTTGGATTTATTGTTTGGTTAATGTTGTTTCGGTCTTAGGCCGACTTGGATTATCATTGGTTTGTGAGTTTATGTAATGGATTTATTGAATTATCTTTTAGGTGGCCGATCTAATTGTTTAGGTCCCAGGTTGGTATAAATATGATGTAAGATCTCTTTGTAGATCATGGAATGTGGTCGTGGTTATGGGATTATCTATGTGCGAATAAAGTTGTAATCATATGCAGAGGATTTGGTCTATCATAGGTGATCGAATTGGGTTTATGTAAGAGGTTTAAGACCTCTGACATTGAGCTTAACTGGAACTGTACTCACGCATAAGAGATGATATTCTTGCAGTTCATTCTTATTTATGGATTGTAGTTTGGATATCTTTTGTAGTCAGTGAGGCTCCTTTGTAATGCACAGTGCACTCTAGGTTGTTGGCCTTCCTTCATGTGGATGTCCCTTATTGTAATCACATACTTACTGCAGAAGTATCATTTGACTGTGGGTAGGCTTCCCTGCGTAGTTTTTCCCTTTACTGGGTTTTTCACGTACAAATATTGGTGTTATGTGTTGTGGATGCATGGTATTTGGTTTATGATTTATGTTTGTGCTTAATTGACATATCTGCTATTCTGGTATTTGGTTTATGCATTCCGGTATTTGGTTTTGTGTGCTTAAAGTTTCATAATCTGTTAACAACTGATTCACCCCCCCCTCAGTCGTTCATCGGTTATCCTAACAGAGGTAAAATAAATAACCCAAAAGGATTTATCTTTCACCTCAAGCTTATCAAAATTTGTATACATCAAATATAATTCATGAGTATAATGCATGGTTCATAGATGGTACACACGTGTTAGAATCATATCAATGGATAAAATGGTAAATTTATGTTTCTCACATGACAAAAATAAATGTAATGTTGAAGAATATAGTGAACTAATCTCTTCATTAGGTAGGAGTTTTTGATGGATGGTAAAGGATGTTTGTTTAATGTGTGGTGATTATGTTTTGAGTGTTAACTTCTAAATGTAAAATTTTGAGATCTTATCAAGTGGTTTTGAGAAGAGAATCAAAATGAGTCTATTCTCTCACTAAAAAATGGTGTGAAGATGAGTGAGTTTATTAGCAAGAGATCATTTTCTTGTTGAATTCTTTCGAACACTTTTTATTTTTCAAATCTCAATGGCTATTGGACTTAATAACAACTCTCTCAACTAACTTAAAGTAGTTCCTATCCAATCTTCCTTCACTCCTAGAAATAGAAACTTGTAAAATTCTAATAATGATCAAGATGGAGAAATATATAGCCAAGAATCCCTTTTATGCCTTTATTTGAGTTTTCTTTTTTAATTGGATTTTACCTAGATCTAAATGTTTGCATATTCATTATGTTTATTTTTATTTGTTTAATATGAAATTGCAAGATGGATTCTTGAGGATTTATCTTTGTTGAAATGTTTGATAGTTCAATATATTTCAATTAGATTTTTGAAGTATTAGTGAAAAACACCTCATTAATTATTTTATTTTGTGTTTTAAATATTGAAAGAAAATATTTCTAATTATGCTAGTTTATTGAAATTAAAGCTAAAATATTATTTTTGTTGTTGTTGTGGTGGTGTTCATATGTTTGCATACTTAAGAAATAATTAACAAATAAAAATTAACTCTAATATTAGAAAGACAAGTTGTTTCCCTTTTACAATTAAGAGTGATTGAACAAAAAGTAAAAACAACATAAGTGAATTTAAACAATAATTGAATAATCTGATAGTTTCTATTGTTTTCCAATCAAAATAACACTTTACAAACCATAAAAATATTATAAGTATTTGTTGATTTTACTCTAAATATTAAAAAAATGGAATTGACATATTTTTTAGATTAATTTAAGATGTACTAAATTGCTGATTTTAGTTTGTGCTTGTTCATTCATTTGTTTTTTATGTTTTGAGATTTTTTAGAATGAATGGTAGTACTAGTTTGATAATGAAATTACAAGAAATAGATGTACACTATCAAATGATAACTACTTTAAAATTTATTCTTAATACAAATCTAAAATATAATATTTTAGATTTAGATCAAATAAATGTCAAAAATGCGACTAACAACTAATCTATTTTATCTAAAGCAAGATAAATGCAACAAGAACTCTCGCAACTGGGATGTTAAAAATCCAAGGTATGAGAAATGTAGATGGTGACATTTTGCTCCTTAGGGATCCAATCACTCAAGTCTCTTCTCTTTTCTCAACTATGGGTTCTCATTTTGATTGTGAGAAGAAGATATGAAAATAAAAACAAAAGTATGTCGAGGAAACTGTAAGGGTTCTACCACTAGAACACTACTAAAGAATCTTTGAAGTTGTTTCAAATAATGAAGATAATATCTATTTTTTTAGTGGAAATCTTGAAGGTTGTAGGTGCTTGGCAGATTGTAGTAGAGACCATGTAGAAGTTGTAGGTAACTCAAAAGAGATGTATTTCCTTCCTTGGATCTTACTTGATGAAAGTAAAGCTACTAGACTATAAAATATGATAAAACACAAGAGCAATTTAGAACCTACAATAAATTTGAACTGGGAAAAAACCCTTGAAAATTATTATTAAATTTATTAATAATGCAAGATAAACAAGATGGTAAAAATAGTCTAACTATATACTTGAGTAAAACTAAGAGTGACTCAAACTAGAGATCAAAAGGTACAATGAAAGAAAAATGAGATACATGCAAAGAATTCATGGAGACAAATAAAAAATGTATTCACGCTTTTTGAAAATGATTCATTTCCTATGGTATTTACAAAATCATTAGGACTAATCCATTCAATAAGGGGTTAATTCATCATTTAAGGGGAAAAGTTATTTTAAACGCACAAGAAAGCAAAATAATCAAGGAATGTGTTAGCTGGTATAAACCAATATAATTAATGGTCCTAAAGGCTAGTTAAACATTTTCACTTGATCAGGATTAGTCAAGAGAGAGTTTTGTTTTGTATTCTTGCCATATATGGTCATGTGTTGGGTCATTGGGCCATCATAAGATTTTCCATGCATGCTTGTCCATTTTTAGGCACTTATAGTGCTAAATTACAATCCATAACATTTTAAATTATATCATCGGTTGTTATTGTATAGAAGATCAAACCTTAATTCATTTAAATACATCTTGGGTCCATCTAACTCTTATAATATATTCATCATTCAAGGAGTACACATAAACATTTAATGTCTTTTTTATAGTTTTATACTTAGTGATAAATAGGTCCATTGCATGGTTGCTTGTTATCTTCAATCTTTGTTCACGAATCGTTGAATCAATTTGAATAGGGGTTTAGTTATATAGAACATGACTCTCACTAGCAAGGTTCATAAAAATGTGTAAATAAACACCACTAATTTGTCATTGCAAATTCAAATATTTAGAAGGTGTAGTGAACCAATTTTCTAGATCATAGAGCTTGCCAAGTTTATTTTGTGTAACACATTAATTCTAGCAATGAGTTCAATTTCACATTGTAAAAACAATTTTGATTGATTTTGCATCATGATTTCACCCCAAATTGAAGATAAATCCAATTCGCTGTCTATGAGAACACTAAATATACAATCAAATATGATTGATACACAAGTGACATTGTAGATCATTAGGTGATAGTTTACAATTCTACATCATCAAGTCACATCTAGACCTAAATAATCCTATAATAGATTTATCATTTTAAAAAGAATGCTTGTCTATTTACATTTGACTATCTCACTGACAGATCCTATAATAGATTCAATTATTATTATTTAATTAATTAACCTACACTAACTATCTTTGAAAATGATTCTTTATTTTCTTTTCAACTACATAAATGATAGTGTTTGGGTCTATACCTAAGTTGTTACAGATCTTTAAAAAACAAAAACAAAATAAAAATGTGGATGATCTATCAACACACTCTAATTTAATAGAGAAGTTTAATGTTGCTCAAGTCAAAGCCCCTTTAAATACAAGGATACCACACTAAAGACCTAGTCAACATAACTTTTAATTGTATTTTTTTCATATCTATTTTGTGTAATCTATATTATCAATAATATTTAATAACATTATTCTAATTAAAAAAATTATTTATAAATATAAATCTTGAGACATTTATCTATCTTAAATAACAAATTCAATTTAAAGATCTTGAAATTGATATATTTTAAATATATATTTAAAATATCCACATTTAAATTCCATAAATCTCAACAATAAATAATTAACTATCTTTTCTTTAACTACCTAAATATTAATATTATCCTCCACATACTAACTTGTTGGAGATGTGATTCCATACACGTGGGTAGTTTACCTAATTGCTTTAAGTTTGGTAAGGTTGGAAAGTTTAGTCATATTATAAAAATGGAAATTTTGGGGAGTGCTACATATATGTCAACTCTTCTTTATAATTGAAAACCTTTAAGTTAATTAAATAAATGTTGATAATAATTATATAATATATTTAAATTTAATTTGGTGCTGGGTTGATAAATTAAAATGTTATTTAATTTTTAGCAATCATGAGTAATAAATGGAGTAATGGAGTATCATGTTAATAATAATTATATAATAAATTTAGATTTAATTTGGTGTTGGTTTGGTAAATTAAAATGTTATTTAATTTTTAGCAATCATGAGTAATAAATGGAGTAATGGAGTATCATGTTAATAATAATTATATAATTAATTTAGATTTAATTTGGTGTTGCGTTGATAAATTAAAGTATTATTTAAATTTTAGTAATCATAGTTAATAAATGGAGTATTTAATTTAAGAAATAATGATGAAAATCAGTGTTGATGTTATATATATTTTATTTGTAAATTTGAATCAAGTTAGTATTCATGATTTGATAAATGTCTTAGAACTTTTGTAGACTTATAAATATCTATAGATTGAATTTGGTTCTCTTGAGATTAAACTTGAGTATTGTGTGAATGATCTATTGTGGGAGAATGATGCAAACTGAAGACTAAGAACACCAAGGAGTGTTGATCTTTATAGCCGCTACACAAATCCCTCATCATTTTTTCAAATAAAATGAACATCTACAGACAATGGAATGAACCCATAATGACTTTAAAATAAATTCATTCAACTTATGGAAGTGTACACAAATTTGCGACAAGTTACTTTTTAATAATTAATTTGAACCTACAAATGAAAGTATTTTCTTTTTAAAACTTATACAATGAAAGCTCTTGTATTCATGTAAATGAAATCATGCTCATTAAAAAATTCCTACTAGTAACACCATGCTAAATTTCAAACCAAAATGTCCACTTTCAACAACTAGGTATAGGAAAACAATGAAACAATTTTATTCTCTATATTGCAAATGCAATCAATTGCAAACCCCTCCCTGCAAATCTGATCCAAATGCACCAACATCACCTTCAAACATCCGAACCATGTTGTCATTTAATTGGAACCTCTTCTTCTAGGTGCCAAGGTACTTTCAGTCCATTCTTGCATTCTACCTTTCACTAGGTGTTGTATTTCTCTTCTTAGAAAAGCAATATCATTTTCCTTTCTCTCCTTTTTGAGCATTGATTTTTTTTTGAAAGATCCCTTTAAAGTGCCTAGATTTTTTTTTTCAAATTAATTAACTCTAGTATCTATACTCAGGCTGACCATGACTCAAAATAGGCTCCAAAATCCACTCAAAATGGATTGTAAAAAATGTTAAATGTACCTCCTCATGCGTAGTTGTGGAATTATGATAGGCCCAAAAATGACATTCATAACATAAAATATATAATTTAATACAAAGCATTTTAAACCCATTTACTTTCACAAATTAATGTGCTTGAGGAGTTTGAATTATGAAAAATATCACTTGCAAGACCAAAAGAAAAAATAGAGAAAACAACATTTTTTTGGTTGTGCAATATTGCATGTGCACCCCAATGATTTTGCACCAAACACCTTGAGTAAGAAGAAATGTTTCATGAGTTGGACTCATAAATATTTGAAGAGACACCCTAGGTAAGAAGGAATGTTTCATGAGTTGGACTCATAAACATTTGAAGATCTTGTACTTTTTCTTCAACCACCTATCTTCCCTATCCACCCATTTCTTCTTATTCACTCTAATACGAACTCTTCTTTCTCTTCCTTCTTTCATTTTTTCTCTTTCTTTCTCTTATGGAATTCAATCTAACATAATTTAACTCATACCAATATGCACTATCAAAGTCATCGAATTCATATGTATCCATTTTATCTTCTTCAACATAAAAATAATTAATTTCATGCATTACCTCTTTCTCTATCACTATTGCAACATATTCTTCACCATCAATCTCGACTACAACATAACATTTCACTTCTTTCATGCCTTCAAAAAGATGTGTTTTAGCTGCAAAATTTTTCTTCTTTGCATTCAAAATAATATTATCATAATAAACATTGGATTCATATTTTCTAATCTGCAACAAACTATCAATATCTCTCATCTCATCTCTCAATAGGAGATCTTCATCAATTTGCCAATTTATCTATCATATATGGGACAGTTAAGGAACCCCACTTTCATTCTTCCATCTATTTCCTCATTCTCAACTACACTTTTGTCTTCCAAAATATTCTTAGCCACTACTACAATATCCCTCTCCATTCCCATCTTATCATTCTCATTAAAATAAGCTTCATCAAAAAATTCACAGAAATGAGATTTCACCTCATCATTCTCTGTTGAAATTTTCTCTCCACCTATTGTTAATGCAATCCATTCTCTTTCAATTGCTACAAACCACATTAGTATATCATCTTCTTCACTCTCATCTACCCTTTCTTTTTCCTTCTTCTCCTCCAACAGACTCTTAGCCATTGCTCTAATTTCATCTTTCTTTTCCTCAACCTCTGCAACTTCACTTTTTCTCTCTTCCTTCATGCCATCCTTAAGGCATACTATTACAATATTTCCCTTTTCCTCTTCACCTGCATACAAAACTTCATTTGTAATTTTTTTTAATCAAAAAAGGAATAAAATCTATATTACTCATTTCCTTTTATTCTTCTCTTCTCTTCTCCATTTTTATTCTACACTCTCTCACAACTTGCTTTATCTTCAAAATCTTATCAATCTCATACATAAATTTCCTCTCTCTCCTCATAAGCACACTTTTTTTTTAAACCCTTCCTATGAAAAACTTAATACCTTTCAGCTTTGACATTTCTTAAAACACTTGCCATACACTCTCAATCCGTAATCACAAGTCTGCAAAAAACAAAATCACATTCACAACTATCCTTAACAAAAACTTTGGAAGATGCTTCCTCTATCCAATCTCTCTCAGTGAAGGATTTATACACCTTCTACCCAACCATTTTAACATTGAATGACAACAACATTATCTCTTAGTTACAAAACTCTTACAACAAAGTCACACAACATGCAACTCACCTCTTTTAACAAACAACATGCTATGATACCATTTGATGCAGATCAAAGACTAAAAACTCCAAGAAGGAGTGTTGATCTTTGCAACCACTACACAAATCTCTCATCACTTGGTTTTCAAATAAAATTAACATTTACATGCAATAGAATGCATCCATAATGCCATTAAAATAAATTCATTTAACTTTTGGAAGTGTATAAAAACTTGCAACATACCACCTTTTAACAATTATTCGAACCTACAAATGAAAGTTTTTTCTTCTTAAAAATTATACAATGAAATCTCCCATAGTAATCTAAATGAAATTATGCTCATTATTTTTTTCTACTAGTAACACCATGCTAAATTTTAAACCAAAATCTCCACTTTCAACAACTAGCTATATGAAAACGATGAAATAAGTTTATTCTTTATTTTGGAAATGTCATCAACAACAAACCCCTCCCTACAAATCTGATCCAAATGCATCAACATCACCTTCAAATATCAAGAACCATGCTCTCATTCACTTGAAACCTTTTCTTATAGGTGCCAAGGTACTCTCATTCCATTCTTGCATCATTTTCCCCTTCTTTTTGCATTCTTCAACTCTCTTTTTCTCTACCTTTAACTAAGGCAGTGTATTTCTCTTCTCAAACCAACAATATAATTTTCCTTTTCTCTCCTTTTTGAGCATTGGATTTTTTTCAAAAAATACGTCTTTAAAGTTCCCATAAGACTTTCCCCAACTAACTAGCTCTTTGATCTTCCATTATCTCTACTTAGGCTGATCATGGCTCCAAATAGGACCCAAACTTCATTCAAAATGGATTCTAAAAGGTATTAAACTCTCCTCCTCATGATTGCATGTGAAATTATGCTAAGCCCAAAAATGACATTCATAACATAAAATATATAATTTAATACAAAGCATTTTAACCCCTTTTACTTTCACAAATTTTTAATTCACAAATTAATGTGCTATAGGAGTTTGAATTATAAGAAAATACCTGCAAAACCAAAATAAAAAAATACCACAAAATTAAAAGTTAAAAAAATGACATTTTTTGGTTGTGTAGGATTGCATGTGCACCTTGATGCTTGTGCACTAGAGAATGAATTAAAAATTGCCTACATGATTTGATAGAAAGATACAATAACAATCCCTTCATCTTTCTCTTCCCTATGAATATTAAAGGTAGGGCCAAGTTCTCTTAAGTCAAACCCCTAAATAGATCAATGTAATACCCCTTCCCTAATTAGACTCTATTTGACCTAGTTGACCATGGTTGACTTTTCAGTGGCTTACGTGGATGGTTGATACATTATGATTGTGATGTTTTTATCTAGGTATTATGCTTTGGAGTGTGATTTAGTGGATGTGACTATGCATTATTGCTTATTGAGGAGTAGATGTTGCTTATGCACTATTTCTTTGAATGAGTAGATATTAATTTTGCTTATGCATTGTATTTTATAGATGATGAAACATAATTTTATTTGTGTTACTGACCATAGGCTAACACATTTACTTTATATATGAGTTGCACTATGTATCTGTCTTCTTGTATATGTGGAATCTGTATGGGGTGCGAGGAGATGTTTTTCGTCACTCACTTCAGTGAGACACAAAAAGTCATGATTCTCCTTCACTGGTGTGGTTACCGTGTTGGTATATATATGTGTATGTGTGGTTTGGTGATGTAGGAATTGCAGGTACAAGGTACTGACTCCACCTGGCTCCATAGGTCTGAGGGTACCTAATTAACCTGATGGAAGTGGAGGAGATAGTCTTAAGGCCCTAGATATCATCCCTAACCTTGCTCGATTGTGAGCGTTGCTAGTTATTTATCAACCTTGTCGGTTTGCCAATTAGGCCACCTTTCCAATGTTGGTATGCAAGTCATGTCTTTACTTTGTTTAGTTGAGTTTGTGTGTTATGCATTTTGTGACTTTATTAATTTTCTTCTAGTATTATTTAATGTGAAATTAATTATTAATACCTTATGGTTATTAATAATTAATGTGTATTGCATTTATAATTAAATTAAGGATATACTAATATGGGCACCTTTTATGGTTAAATAATTAAATCAAGCATTCTAGGTTGATTATTTAGATAAATTGTTTTAGTATATGTCTTATAGTGGATTTATATTGTGTCTTGTTTATTTTGAGAAAAGTTATTTCAACTTTTAAAAATTAAAATTACCTTGACTTTTTTGTGTGTGAGGAAATTTAAATGCAAATTAAAATTTAAATGTAATGTGTTTTGGAGGAAAGTATTTCAATTGTTATTTTGGGAAAAGTAATATTTTCGAGGAAAAAGTATTGTGCCCTATAAGATATTTTTGGTAAAAATTCCTTTATATTTGGGGAATTTTTCCAAAATAAGGGTTCTTTTCATTCTGGTAAAATTTCCTCTTTGTGCTGGAATGGGGGTTTTGCTAGAAGTTCTGGTATTTTGGAGAAATTGGTTTTCTGCTATGGAGAAGTTCTTGCATTTGGGAGGATTGGGTGCTCTCCTCCAATTTTCTTCCAAGAAAGCAATGGAAGGTTGGATTATAAACTTTTGTTTTATCCATTT